>NC_133618.1:94456621-94691621 GCF_048593235.1 Sminthopsis crassicaudata
CTAAATTGTAAACATTTTGATTGTAGGGAGTCTTAATTTGCATTCCTTAAACTGTACTTCCTCCACCTCTCCTATGTCTACTGTGCTTTCTTAATGGTTTTTTTTAAGTGTTTCTGTGACCTAGTTCTAAATGATCTTTTATCTTTATGCATTTTCCTCAATGAACTCATATATTATACTGACTTCAGTGTGATCATTTCTAGGGGATTAACATTTGAAATTTTGTCTCCATCTCTAAGCTCCCTCTTTTACATGTGACTAGGCATTTTCAAATGCCTACAGAATAACTGAATCTAGTGTCATATCATCATCATGAATTCAACATGCCTCAAGCTGAACTCTTTATCTTCTCCAAATCTAGTTTCCTTTCCTAACTTTCCTATTTCTGTTAATATCTTTTCTCCAACTACCTTTGAGAACCTCTTGAATGCTCATTCTCCCCTTTGACTCTCATACTGAATTGAACAATTCTCAAGAAGCTTCCTTTGAAATGTCTCCAATCCTCTTGTTTTATTTTTTATTCCAATTTCAACCTCTTAGCTCCATATATAGATTATTAAAATTACCTCCTAAATCTAACATAACCTATATTGTATGCTATTGTCAGGTCATTCATTTTAAATTACTTTTTTGATCATAATCACTTATCAAAAACTTCCAAAAGTTCCCTATTGCCTAATTAACATAGCTCATTCATTTCAAATTTAAATATTTCCAAAACAAGTCAACAATACTTTGTCTCCAGTCTTATTGCCCAGTAACTATTTACATCAAACTATCTCTAATCAATGTATATTGTTCACTATTCCATAGATATATGTTGAGCTTTCATGGCCCTGTGACTTTGCTTACACCATAACTTTCACCAGAAATATACTTCCTTCTATCTCTGTCTATGAAAATAATACCAAGTTTTGAAAGTCCTTTTAAGCTGTTTTTTCTACAAATTTTTTTCCTGAAGAAATTTCCTCTTTTGTTCACTCACTAAAGCATAATTTATTTACATTATAGATATGTCACTTAGCACTCACTGTACTGGGGCTTTTTTATTCATCTTTTTTATAATTTTAAATTTTTGAGACTTTAAAAGTAGCTGAAATGTTAAACTTACTTTTTAAATCTTCTAAGCACATTTACATAGTAATTATTCAATGAATATTGAATGAATGAAGGAACTAGGGAACTCAAAAGGAAGCCTATGAATGGATTTTTGGATATTTATGACATTGGAAGTACCTTTTCCCCTCTCCCCTGAACAGTTGACTATTTGTCCCTCTACTTGGGAACAAGCCACATGAGCAATAATACAAACTGTGATTGCTTGTGTCCATCACCTTGGGTGCTATACACATTCAGAACACATTGTTTCACTTTACCAATTGTGCTACAAATAGATGCCCAAGCTTTTATTCTCTGACTAATAGGTACCTTTTTGATGTACCTTTTTTTATGCTTTTCTCTTGGTTGGACTCTTGCTATAGCATTTGTTTCTTTCAAAAATGGATTCATTCAGTTGAATATTTGTGATTTTGTTGCAGAGAAAACATGTTATTTCTAAAAGCCTATTCTTACTGGATTCTTTTTCACTGGGGGCACAGGATAATGTCTTGCAAGAAAAAGTGAGTATTTTTGGTCCAAAGAGCTTAAAAAATAATCTATGTGAGGAACTTTGTGATAATTCTTGCAGTGAATGTGAAGGTGGAATAATCTGTATTTATTAAATAATATTTTAGAAAATAATTCAAAAAAAGTCTTTTTAATCTAGGAGGCTCATCAGACCCAAAGAACTCTAAGTCTCCTTTAACATGGCTGAGGAATTATGTGTTCATTTAGCGTCTTTCAATTGAATATTACCTCTAGTTTTTGTCCTTTCTTCAGTCAATAAATCTTTCAGAATCCTTGATAAGGTTGCCCCTACTGAGCAGTTACTGATACCTTTCATAAGACTTCTATTAAAATACAAGAAGATTAACAACATGGAAGGTGTTGTGCTATGATTTAGCATTGCAGCATTGATCTTGCCCAGTCAGAAAGTTCTTTACTTTGAAATACAACTATTATTCATGTTTGATTTAAACTCTCAGTTCTCCATGCATGCCATTTAGTTATTTTTATAGGGTCAAAGAGCAAGATGAACTTCACTAATATTCTGTTTCTGAAGTACAATTTTTGGTTATTTCAGCTAGTAGAATTATGCAATATCAAAACAGGAAGAGACCTTTGAAACCATCAAGTCTAATCTCCATAATTTTTCAGAGAAAGAAACAAGCTCCATATTGTACAGTAGAAATTGTATATAGCACTAGCTTTGGCATCTGATGAACTCAATTTAAATATTAACTCTTCTACTTCTACCTGTGTGACCTTGGGCAAGTCAACTCTGTGCCTCATCTTCCTCATCTATAAAAAAAGGAAGGTTGCTCTAAATGATATCTAAAGTATCTTTCAGTTGAATGAATAAATGAATAAAGACATTATTAAGTCCTTACCATAGACAAAGTACTGTGCTAAGTGCCAGGAATATAAAATAGACTCGGCTCTCCAGAAGCTTAAATTCTAATGGGAGAGACATCTATTGAAGGTTTCAGCTGTAAGTTAAGTAGAAAGGGCCTGTGATCCTGAGGATTCAGCAGCAAAGAAGATGGCAATGCTTTAGTTTTAATGTAATTTTTATTGATCAAATTATTTGTTTCTGGTTTTAAATCTGATGTCAGTGCAAAAAAAAAAACAAGAACTTGATTGGGGTGGGGCAGGAGAGATCTGTAGTAGCTATGGCTGTCCCACCTGTGGGAACAGGTACCAAACTTCATTTCCACAAGAGTTTCTTCCCAGGATGATGGTATATATAGGGCTGGGAACATTGTGATTCTCAAGGCTCTTAAATTCAGGGTGGGTCTTGAGCTGTTTCCCTTAGGTTTCAACAGGATATGATGGTCAAGGTGGTAGTGATGGTAGTTTGACTTGTCTGATATTTGCTCCTCTTTTCTACTCCCAAGGTAACTTTGCAGATATAAATCCATGATCCCATGATCTTAATGAACTTTTGTAGTTCTTTGAATTGGACAGTGGCAAGTACAGGACAGAATCCAGGGTTCCTGAATCTGGTCAAATCTTTTTTCCCATAATATCACCTTTCCCTTGAAAAATTCAGTCTCACACAATCATTCCATCACTGCCTATTTCAAATTTACAAGACTAAAATTTACTTTGACTACATAAATGTTAAATATCTTCTTTATTTTCTTCACTTCCCCCAGTAAACTACATTGCCTTGTAAGGTTAGAGCCATACCACAATTGATATTCTACTTTCAACACCTGTGGATGTACTCAAGCTCATGAGTCTGCCAATATCTTATGATGGACTGTCAAAAATCTCTTGTCTTCACTTGGTAAATGATGGGTCATCATGGCAACTACGCTATATATTTGGCAGACTTTCCATGACCAGGTGCCCTAGACCAGCAGAATCATTCTGACTAGAGAGCCATTCTTAGGTTGGGATACATAGTAGATAACTCTGTGTACCCCTAACTCTGGATTTCTTTATACAAGGTTAAGGAGAATATCAAGGGAAGCTATGAATAAGGAAAACATTATATATTTACATACATACATATTTATAATATGCAGTTATGGAAGAAAGCTGGTTAGGCTGAACTATAACAAGGTATGAACTATGTTTGTAAATGCATGAGATTCAAATATGCTCTATTTTTTTCTAGAAAAAATGGTTAAGTATAAAAAGAATTAAATTTCTGTCCTATGCAAGGGACTTTTCTGGATACTAGATCCACAGTGTTAAATAGAAAAGTCCTTTTCCTCAAGGTTCCTCCATTCTGCTAGGGAACTACAATACATAAATTAAGATGTATATGTATGACAATTTGAGGAAAAGAAAAAGTGTGTAAAATGGAGCTGGGTTCTTAGCCTCAAGACCATAATTTTTCCTGAAATAAATGTTATGCCTATTTCAATAGAATTGACTTCCTTTTTAATCCTGTGTATATTTTTATATATTTTAAATTAAATATATATTTTATATATTTATGCTTATATTTGGGAGAGGAAAGTAGCAAGAAGATAAATTTGGTGGATCCTGGATTTCATGAAGGAGAGTAATCTGCAACAAACTTGGAAAGGTATCAAGGATCTGGATTGTGAAGGATTTTAAATATCAATCTTAGGATTTTATATTTTATCTTTGAGTCATTAGACAGTCACTGAGGGTTCACAATCAGGAAAATAGTATGAAACAAAATTATTTTGGCAGCAAGGTGAGAAGAGGCTTCTATTAAAAAATTGCAAATCTGAAGTTCAAATTCATTCTTGGTTGTCTATTCTTGAAAGGGAAGTGTCTTGGGTCCTACAGAACTCCGTCAGAGAAGATCTTAGCCTACTACAATTGTCACAAACTTTATAAGTCTTAATAGCCTTCCCTTTGTTCTACTATTTTACAGGAGTCCATGACACTGGTAAAAGGGGGCAACTACATCTTTTCTGCCTCACCATTGAGACAACTTGCATTTCAGAGATCCAGGTATCCAAATCTATGAGAAACAATGAGGAAAAACTAAGTTTTCCAAATGAGTGACAGCAAGCTGGCCACCAGCCCACATGGATGGCATAGGCATCTGCTTCTTTTTCTCTCATTCTTTTTTAGGAAGCCAGCATTGCCCTTCCCTTCAGCAAACATAAACAGCAATTTGCTTCATCATATAGTTCAACTACAGATGATTCTTAATAGCCTCCACTTTTCATTGCCCATGCCCCAAAGGTTCCTGGTAATTACTCATCAGTTGTTTAGACACATTGCTCCAGAGGCTGGTTTGGTCTTATATTTGCTACATTAGGAAAATTCTATGGTTTGGTAACATGAGTGACAGTTTCAGTGTGCCCTCATAAAATGACAGGATTATGGAGACTTAATGTAACATCTCAGTGCAGGCTGGGGTTTTCTGTTCCTGCTGAAATATTTTCACTTTCTCATTCCACTTACAGTCTAAAACCCTCTTAGCAAAGGCATTAGCTGTTCTCCAGCAGCATGCCTTCTGTGGTTTGGAAGGGCTCCATTATCATTTGATGACTATTCCAGATATTTTCTTATTAATTAAAAACTGAAATGTTTCTCATGCAAACACTGTAGCAGCCATCACTCCCCTGTCAGACCTGCTATTATATTCATAAAGTGCTTCAGGAAGCCTTCTTCATCTTCCAGAGGAGAAAAAGGGAATTGTTTTGCCTGTCCATCACTACAGTGACCCTTAATTGTTATTTGTATTATTCCTTAAGGCTTTAACTCCCCCCTAATTCTATGACAGTATTGATATTACAGTCTGCAGGGGTGGAGCCAAGATGGTGGAGAGAAGCCAGGAACTTGCCTGAGCTTTCCCTAATTTCCTTCAGAAACAATTTAAAGTCAAGTGGATTTGGATTGTGGAGTGACAGAATCCACAAAAAAAGATGAAATGAAAATGTTGTCCAACTTAGGATAACCTAAGAAAGACTTCAGGAAAGGTATAAATCACTTGGGTAAAAGGGGAACATAGTCCCTGTGCAGATGTGTCCAGGCAAGCCAGTGCAAGGCTTCTACTCACAGACTGAGTTGACAACTGGAACCCCTTAGTCCTGACTTAGCAGGTCAGCTGTGAACCCTCTAGCCTTTGCACAGAAGGCAAACTGCCTGCCACCAAATATTGGAATAACTGGCATGACTATGCAGGGCCACTATAGCACAGTGTCCAAGCTACCAGCACCTGTGCCTTTCAACTCAGAAAGCCAGTGATCAGATCCCCTGGGCACCAATGAAAGAAGCTTGGGACAGTACTTAGTGTACCCCAGGTGCAAAGGCCAACCTTAAAAGTCATGAAATTGACTAAAAAATATATAAAAAACATAAAAGAACCATAGCCATAGAAAGATAATATAATGATAAGTAAAACAAAACACAAACTCTCAAGAGGAAAAGTGGCAAAATTTCTCCATGTGAAGCCTCAAAGGAGAATATATGAATTGGTCTCAGGCCCAAAAAGTCTTCTTGGAAGACCTCAAAAAAGAATTTTAAAAATCAAAATAGAAATGTAGGGAAAAATTGGCAAAGGAAATGAGAGTTGTGCAAGAGAGAATCAACAGCCTAGAAAAAGAAAAGAAAAAAAATAGATGGAAAAATTACTTAAAAATATAATTGGGCTGAATAATTAATGAATTAATGAATAAGAAAAAAGAATTATTGAAGGAAACAACTCCTTAAAAAGTGAGTTGACAAAATGGAAACGATTTACAAAAGCTAACTGGAGAAAATAATTATCTAAAAAAAATAATAATTCCATGGCATCTAGGTGTTACAGTGGATAGGGCACCAGCCCTGAAGTTAGGAAGACCTGAGTTCAAATCTGGTCTCAGACACTTAACACTTCCTAGCTGTGTGATCTTGGGGAAGTCACTTAACCCCAACTGCCTCAGGAAAAAAATCCTTAAAAATTAGAACTGGACAGATGGAAACTAATGAATCTTGAGATACCTTGAATCAGCCCAACAAAATCAAAAGAATGAAAAAAAAATAGAAGAAAATGTAAAATGCCTCATTGAAAAATAATTGATATGGAAAAACATCCAGGAGAGTTAATTTAAGAATTATTGGACTATCTGGAAGCCATTATCAAAAAAAAAAAAAAAAAAAAAAAAAAAAAAAAAAAAGAACCTGGACAGCATCTTCCAAAAAATTATCAAAGAAAATTGCCTTGATATCCTAGAACTTGAAGATAAAATAGTCATTGAAAGAATTCACTTAACACTTCCTGAAAGAGACTCCAAAAAGAAAACTCCAAAGAATATTGTAGCCTAAATCCAGAATTATCTGGTCAAAGAGAAAATATTACAAGCAGCAGGAAAGAAACAATTCAGATATCAAGAAGTCAGTCTGGATTGCACAAAATTTAGCAGTGTCTATATTAAAGAATCAGAGGTCTTGGGATATGATATTTCAGAAGGCAAAGGAGCTTGTATTACAACCAAGAATCAACTAACCAGCAGAATTGAACATAAATTTTCAAGGGAAAAAATGGATAAACAATGAAATAGAGGTCTTTTAAACTTTTCTAATAAAAAGAGCAGTGCTGAATAGAAAATTAAATCTTCAAATAAAAATCTCAAGTGAAACATAAAAAGGTAAATAGGAAAGAAAAACAAAACAAAACAAAAAATGTTACTCAATAAGATTAAACTTCTTAGTTCCCCACACGGGAAGATGGTACTGCTAAGTCTTTGGAACTGGATCTTTATTAAGGAAGTTAGAAGAAGTATACATAAAGGATATGGTTATAAGTTGACTTTTATATGATGTCATAAAAAATTGAGGGGTTAAAAAAAGGATCATACTGAGAGAAAAGGAAAGGGAGAGACAGGAAATAGTAAATTATATCACATGAAGAGATATAAAAGACCTACTACAATAGAGGGAAAGAAAGGAGGGAGGAAGTATCATTTGAAACTTACTGTCAATGGACTTGTCTAAAAGAAGAAATAACATAATTTATATTTTCGCATCAATAATTCATTAGGGAAATTGATTATAGACTCAGTTGATTATAGACACTGTCTTTCCTTATAGAAAAGAGGAAAGGGGAAAGAAAACTTGACAGAGGACAATGATAGAAGGGAGGGCAGATCAACAGAAGCAGTTAATCAGAAGCAAAACACTGATAAGGAGGGACAAGATGAAAGGAGAGAGAAAAAAATATAAATAGTAGGAACAATAGGATGGAGGGAATACATAATTAATAATCATAAATGTGATTATGAATGAAATTAATTCTCCCATAAAATGAAAGCAGAAAGCAGAGAGGATTAAAAACAGAATCCTACAATATGTTGTTTAAAAGAAACGCAGTTGAACCAGACAGATACACAGAATAAAGATAAAAAACTGGAGCAGAATATATTATGTTTCAGCTGAAGTAAAAAAAATAAAATAAAATACAGGAATAGCAAATCTGATCTCAGACAAAGCAAAAGCAAAAATAAATCTAATTAAAAGAGAGAAGGAAAGTACATATTGGTAATGGATATCATAGAAAATGAAGTAATATCAATACAAAACATAAATGCTGCTAGTAGCACAGCATCCAAATTCTTAAAGGACAAGTTAAGTTAGTTACAGGAAAAAAATAGACAGCAAAATCATGCTATTGGGAGATCTCAATATCCCTCTCTCAAAACCAAATAAATCTAATCACAAAATAAAGAAGGAAGTTATGAAACTGAATAGAATTCTAAAAAAGCAAAGTTAGATATGATAGACCTCTGGAAAAAATTGAATGGGAATAAAAAGTAATATACCTTTTTCTCAGTAGGACATGGAATCTACACTTAAACTGACTATGTATTAGGGTATAAAATCCTCATAATCAAAAGCAAAAGGGAAGAAATATTAAATGCATTCTTTTCAAATTATTATGCAATAAAAAGTACATGTAATAAAGGGTCATGGAAAGATAGATTGAAAATTAATTGGAAGCTAAATTATATAATCTTAAAGAATGAGTCAAACAACAAATCATAATTTCATCAAAAAGAATGATAATAACGAGAAAATAAACTAAAATTTATAGGATGCAGCCAAAACAGTTCTTGAGGGAAATGTTATATCTCTAAATGCTTAAATGAATAAAATAGAGAAAGAACAGATCAATGAAATGAGCATGCAATTTAAAAAGCTAAAAAAAAAAAATTAAAGATCCCTAATTAATCCCCAATTAAATCAATCAGAAAATCAAAGGAGAAACTAATAACATTGAAAGTAAAAAAAAAAAAAAAAAAAAAAAAAAAAAAAAAAAGCAAAACTATTGAACTAACAAATAAAATACTAAGTTTTATGAGAAATTTAGTAACAGAAGAGGAAATACTATACTTAAATAGCTCAATTTTAAAAAGAGAAATTTAATAAGCTATTGATTAATTCCCTAAGAAAAGAAATCTCTCGGGCTGGATGAATAGTTTAATTATACCAAATACTTAAAGAATAACTAATTCCAACACCATATAAGATATTTGGGAAAATAAAAAAGAGTCCTAGCAAATTCTTTTTATGATACAAATATTGTTCTGATACTTTAATCAGGAAGAGTCAAAAACAGAAAAGAAAATTATACACTAATTTCCCAAATGAATTATTGATCCAAAAATTATAAATACAATATTAACAAAGAGATTATAATAATTTATCACCAGGTTAATATACTATGACCAGGTAAGATTTATATGATTAATGCAGAGCTGGGTCAATACTGGAAAAACTATTAGCATAATTAACCATATCAACAAATAAATTAAACCATTTGATTATCTCAGTAGATGGAGAAAAAGCTTTTGATAAAATACAGCACTTCTTATTTTTATTAAAAAGACAAAATAGCTTAACAATAAATGGAATTTTCCTTACAATGATAAGAAATATCTATCTAAAACTATCAGCAAGCATTATATGTAATGGGATTTCCTTACAAGATCAAAGGTGAAACAAGGATGCACATAGAAATGTTAGATTTAACAATGAAAAAGAAAAGAAATTGAAGGAATTAGAATAAGCAATGTGGAAATAAAACTACTATTTTTTGCACATGATATGATGGTATATACTTAAAGAATACTAGAGAATCAACTAAAAACTACATGAAACAATTAATAGCTTTAGCAAAATAGCAGGATATAAATAAGCCTGCATAATTTTATATGTTTATTTAAAGCAACATTTCTATATATTACTAACAAAGCCCAGACGCAAGAGACAGAAAGAGAAATTCCATTTAAACTAAATATAGATAATATAAAATATTTAGAAGTCTACCTGCCAAAACAAAATCACGAACTATATGAAGACAGTTACAAAACACTTTTCACACAAACAAAATCAGGTCTAAATAGTTGGGGAAATATCAGTTGCTCATGGTTTGGCCAAGCCAATATAATAAAATGATAATTCTATCTAAATTACTTTACTGATTCAGTTCTAATCCCAATCAACCTACCTACCAAATAATTATTTTATAGAGCTTGAAAAATAATAACAAAATTCATCTGTAAGAATAAATGGTCAAGAATATCAAGGGACTTAATGAAAAAATACAAATGAATGTGGCTTAGCTATATCTGATCCAAAACAATATTACAAAGCAGCAATCATTGAAACTATTTGGTACTGTCTAAGAAATAGACTAAAAGATCAGTGAAATAGGTTAGGTACATAAGACACAATAGTCAATGACTATAATAATATATTATTAAACTCAAATATCCCAGTTTGTGAGATAAGAATTCATTATTTTGGGGGAAAAACTGCTGGAAAACTGGAAAATAGTTTGCTATAAAGATACCAATATAAAGATACCAATTGGCAGTTTGCATATGAAGAAATTAAAGTTATCTATAGTTATATGAAAGATGCCCTGAATCATTGATTAGAGAAATTAAAAAAAAAACACAAAAACTCTGAGGAAACATTTCACACCTATCATATTGATTAAGATGACAATAAAGGGAAAATTATATGTGTTAGAGGTGTGGGAAAATTGGAACACTGATATAATATTAACAGAATTATGAACTGATCCAACCATTCTGCAGAAAAAATTGGAACTATTCCCAAAGCGTATAAAATTGTACATACTTTCCTCCTACCAATACCACTAGTAAGTCTGTATCAGAAAGAGATCTTAGAAAAGCAAAAAGGACCCACATCAACAAATATTGTTACTTGCTCTTTTTGTGCAAAGAATTAGAAATTGAAGAGAAGCCCATTAATTGGATAATGGCTGAATAAGTTGTGGCATATGAATTAAAGGAAACTACTGTGCTATAATAAATGATGAACAGGCAGATTTCAGAACATCCTAGAAAGACTTCCATGAATTGATGTTAAGCAAGGCAAAAAGAATCAAGATTACATTGTACACAGTAAAAGCTACATTGTGTAATGATCAATTATGATAGACTTAATTCTTCTCATCAATAAAATGATTTAGGACAATTGCAAAAAATTCATTATGGAAAATGCTATCCATATTCAGAGAAAGAACTATGGAGTTTGAGTGTAGATAAAACCACAATATTTTCATTTTTTTTTTTTTGCTTTTTGTTTTTTTCTTGTGTTTTTCCTTTTTGTTCTAATTCTTTTATAACATGACTAACATGGAAATATGTTTAACAAAATTGTACATATCTAACTTATACCATATTTCTTGCTGTCTTGGAAAGGTGAGAAAAAAGGGAGAGAGAAAATTTGGACCTCAGAATTTCATAAAAATGAACATTGAAAACTATCTTTACATGTTATTGAAAAAAATACTATTATGTGGGAAAATTTTATAAAGATATTACAGTCTATAGAGCCTGTACTTTCAGAAAGCTGAGGGATGCAATGTTTAAAATTTTCAATTCTTCCCAAAAGTTATCAAAATGTTGCAAACTAAAAGACTTCTTTAATATAGCATTCATAAAACAGAAGAGAATAGCAAGTCCAAGAAGCAACCAACTCATTTTTTTGCTTCCATGGTTTTCAACATTTTACCTTCATCACTACATTGGATTGGTCTTGTGCATAGACAAAGTTGGTAGTCACTTACATTGTACTACTCAAAATATATAGAATGGTCTAAAATATCTGTCCTACAAAGTTTTCTTTGAATTGCCTTCCCTTTCCGAAAAATCTCTTCATTGGATGGATGAATGGCTTAAATAATAAGCATGAGAAGATCATTTCTGATGTAGAGATAAGAGCACTGAACTGTGATTAAGAAGTTCTATGTTTTAGTCTCAGTTTTGTCCCTCAACTATCTATGCCATATTGGATGGATTCTTTCACTTTCCCTATATCTCAACAGAGAAGCAATATTTGGAGTACATGTTTCCCTTTAATTCTCAGTTTTTAACTAAATGTCAAATTCTACATTTTGCTGTATTTGATGTTATTCTAGTTTATCAAGCATTGCTTTAAGACCTTAGAGTCAGTAAATGAGATGTAGGAAAGGAAAGCTTCTGTGTTGAGAACAGCACAATACTTGAGAAAGGCATTATTAAATAAAGTGAGGAGAATCCATCAGAGATGGCAGGCTTAGGTTTAGAATGACAGAGAATTTTAAGGTGGTGGATGTTGGGCATGGAAAGGAGATTAGTGGGAGAAGAAGAAGAATGTTAAGACAAACTTTAATTCACATAATATTTTTTTCTCCCTTGGTTAGTCCTGGCTTCATATCCTTTTGGATTAGGTCACTTTGAGTGATCTCTTTTTGTGTAAGGGATTAGTATTTCACATTTTTAGCTTCGGTATATTTGTGGCTATTGGTTTCATTTTTCATATACATATATACACATGTACATTGCGTATTATATGTATAACATACAGATATGTATAATATAAATATACATATATAAAGATGTGTACATATGTACACATACACAAATAAGTTACCTATATATTTATGGGTGTGTGTGTGATTGTGTGCCTATGTGTGTTATATAAAGCTTTTTTTCAGCTTGATTCCCGTCTTTGAGAATACACATTGACTAATGGAGTCCCTTAAATAGAAAGAATCTAGTGGGAGATTCAAATCTGCATTCAACTCTGGTCTCTGATACTTAACAGTTGCTAGTTGTGGTTGTGTGACCTTGGGCAAGTTACTTAACCCTAAATGTCTTGTAAAAAAAAAATATTGAGAGAGAGTTAATAATAATGAATAGATTCCAAGTTCCAAAGTAACCTTAAAAAGGACACTACACTGGCATAGTGTGGTAGGGCAAAGGGACCAAGAAAAATGTTTTGTCAAAAGGGAATAACTAAACTAATTTTTTGAGGAAACAAGAGATTCTACTTCATCTTTGTATAATTTCCCTTATCAATCAAATACTATTTTCCTGCTGTCTAAAATTTCCAATTAAAAATTGAATTTTAAAGGTTTAAATGAGTATTCCTTTCTTCCTTGTTTTTTTTTTCATTTGGTCAAATATTTCTTTGACCTGAAAGGTCAAAGAAATATTTGACCAAATGAAAAAAAATATGCATATTTGACCAAATGAAAAAAATATGCATATAAATATGCTGTTTAATAACCAGAAATGAGACCTTTAGAATTCTAATTCTACCATTCAAAAGTTTCATTCTCTTTAAAGTAAATTCATCTTTGGAAAAGTAATTGTTAAAAATATATATCTTATGTACTGCTTAAAAGACATTTGTTTTTAAATGAAACAAACCTCATTCATTAAGAGAATCCTAGCTAGGCTTATACTAAAGCAAAGAAACCAGAAATGGCTCAGAGGTTGCAAAAATGATTGACCAATGGAAAGGGTTAAAGGAGTAAGCATTGAAAGATCCATTGAGCTACTTGACTCTTGCCCCCTTCTCTTCAAAGAACAAAGAGGTAAAGTTTGACCTCAATTGGTTTCTCTATAAAGAAACTTCACTAAACTGTATGTCAGAAAACATTTTGCCTCGTCAGTTCTCTAATTCAAAAAATCAAACTGTTAAAACAAATCTAATTTATGCTATTCAAAATCTATTTTCCCTGAATCTACTATGTTCAGAAAACTGTGCTAAACACTAGGTACACAAAGCCAAAAATGAAATGGTCCCTGTACTCAAGGAGCTTAGCAGCATGTCCCTAGATAAGAACATGGTAGAAAGCCTGAAGAAGAATGTATCACATGCTAGTGAAATCAGGGAAATCCTCCAGAAGTACTTGAACAGATTCTAGATGGGAAAATAAGGACTTTGTGAGCTGGAAGTGAGTAGAAAGTATATCTTAGGCATAGATTCCAGTGCCTTTTAATGAATTCCTGTTCAAGTGTATTGCCAAAAAAAAAAATGGAAAATCAAATTGTGGGGAAAAAAAAAAAAAATCAGTAGTCTAGACTGGCTGGAATGCAGACTGTATGAAGAAGAATCATGACAGATAAGACTTGAAGGGAAACTGGGAGTTCAAATTTGGAAGGAGTGGCTTACAACCCCAATGTGAAGATTTTGTATATTATCCTGGAAGTAATATAGAACCATAAAAGGGTTCTGAACCGAGGAGTGAGATCATCAAACCACTGCCTTTGGTAGGAGTTTAAAGGATGGATTGGAAAAGACTAAATCTGGAAACAAGGATTTTAGGAGGCAACTTTATAAGTCTAGATGAGAAATTATGAAGGCCTGAACAAGGATTGTGACTGTGTTATTGCAGAGGAGTGGATGGCTATGAACAATATTATGAAGATAGAATTTCTAAGACATGGTAACTGACCAAATATAAGAGGTAATGAGAAAGAGAGATTTTTAAAGTACATTATGAACATGAATGTATGTTGAACATAATGAACATAAATAAATATGATGGTGATGATATACAGCTTTTTAAAGATTAAGTAGGAAAATAATTCTTTCTCTCTGTACAAGTAGAAGTATATTTGATCTTTTATCAGCATATGCCCTGAAGGCCATATCTTGTAACTATAAGGAACAACTGAGTATTTCGGTTGAAAAGGGAAGCAAAAATGACATTTCAGATTTAGGAACACAGGGTTTAACAACTTTCCAGCCATTTCATCTCAGCCACTAGCTTGACACAAAACTTACAAATCATGTCACATGCCTTCATGTTCCCTCTGAAGCTGAGATAAAGCTTCAGATCTTTGGGCTGTCAATAGAGAGAATGGGGCAATATACTTTCAAAATTGAAGATGCAGAATGCTTTTCAGTACTTTCTGATAGCAAAAAGAGCAAAGAAGACATCACCTATTGTGCAGCACAATAAGAGAATAAAAGGCAAAAGATATATTAATCCTTGTGATAGACACAATATAATTTTTGGTTATATAACTAGTAAAAAAAGAAAAAAACATCATGCTAATATATTTTTATATATAGATATATGCAGAAAATGTTCAAGTAAAGTAATTTTGCTCTTTTAAAAAAATAGAAGTTGTTTTTTTTTTTTTTTTTTCAGGAGGCAGTGGTAGAATAAATGCAATATACCATAATCTAGAAAGGACCGCCTTATTCCTTAAATATACATAAGTGAATGAAGATAGATTAAGGACATTTTTTCCCTGTGTCCTACAATAATATAGGAGGAACTTTAATTATCCTGTTAATTTCAAGCACTAGGCCCAATGGATTTATTACTTCTACACAGTTTATAAAAGCTATTATAATGTTATATCTAGAAACTGACTGAAAGAATCTAACTGCATTTTTCTTTTAATTTAAGAACTTATGAAAGACTGAGAAGAAAATGTGAGTTATTCTTCCATTGATATTTTATCTTATTAATATATTCTAACCTAAGTAAGGCATTTCGGGGGGGGGGCAGTGTCTAATTTAATTGAGTCACACCTTCTACTACATTGAGGTTACATTGGGTATTGGACTGAACATTTTGACTGAATTGATCTGTCAATTAAACAATGAGTCAGTTCAAATAATTGAAAGATCTGATGATTTTTTTCACTCAATTGACTAAATAAGTTACACTAAATTGACCAAATCAAATGACCTTAATTTATGTGTCAGCAAGACAGGTTTATTGCTAGTTATCTCCACTTTCATAAATGTATTTTAACTCCAGATTTATGATTATTAACATGCCCTATTCTAGGACATATTGTAATGTGTGTCGGCCTAATACAGAATAATGCTGATTTAGTTAATTTTTTTGTAGAATTAGGTTTAGATATAAATGAATAATTTAAGTTTTGTATAATAATCTCCAGAGATAATGGAATCAATTCACAATCCACTTTTGGATTCTGGGATATTGTAGTAATGCCTCCTACACAATGCTTTGTGGTTATTGGAAGCATTAAAATGAGACCATCTTTTGAAAATAATTCAGAAAAGATATCAAGCACCATATAATTGTTGAGTATTCCTATCATTAAATTCTGGAAAAGGAGAAAACCACAAAAAATGAATCATGTGAGGAGTAGAACATCAAAGAGAAAGGCCTTACTACTCAAAATCTGATAGTCAAATGGTCTCATCAGAGTATACTCAATAACCAATTGGGTTAACTGCTTCAGTGTTCAGAATGAATGGAACATTCATTTCTTTGAATGCCAGTAGAAATCCTACAGTAAAAATGTCAAGTCTTGATGCTTAATAGGAAATTATTTTAAAAGTATTCAATAAACAATGCAGACTAAGTTTTGAGGACATGTGGTGAGTGGTGACAGTTTATAGAAGAAAATCTAAAATAGAGGATCACAGAAAAACTGAAATGCCCTTATTGTGATTTCAAAAGGCAAAAGCAAATATGTTTGAGGTTTAATGGGATTTGCTTTATTGCACAATACTTCATTAAGATTTCAAAAGCAATTGGAATGTTCTGATTGTTTGTGAACTTGTGCTTTCATTCTAAAAAGAAAAAAAATGCAAATTTAAAATCCAAAAGGAATTAAGACAAGTTATTTTCTTTTTAGGGATTAACTGGATCAAGTAAACTGCACTTTTCTTTTTCTGATGATGCATCTTAATTGCTTGTTATCAGCATGGTTTGCTATTCATAAGAGACAATTTCATAATTGCTATCTTCAAAGAAGATGTTAAATAGAAGAGGGCTACTTTTATTAATGTTTAGTAAATGTGCTAGAAATATCATTGGACTAAATTCAGGTACTTCCAAATATTGGAAGGATAAATGCTGGCAATAGAAATATTTGTGGCAGAATAGACAAAGCTCCTGATTTGGAGTCAGGAGCATGTGGATTTCCACAATCCTGCTTTAGACACTAATAGTTATGATATCCTAAGCAAATCATTTAACTTTTCTGATACTTGTTTTCCTCATCAATAAAATGGTGACACTAATACTCAATCAAGAAACATTTATAAAGTGCTTACTGCATGCCATATACTGGGGATCCTTATAAATGTAAAAAACAGTGTATGCTCTCAAATTGTGTACAGGGGAGAAATAATGTGTGAGTTGCTAAATTGTTGGATCGGCTCTTCTCCCATTGGTAGATACCATGCATACGCAAAGCCCATGAACTGCTTCTCTGAATGGTGATTGGAGATTGTCTACTGTTCATGCACTGATCACACGTGCAAAAATGTATATCAACAAGGCTGTACAGCATAATAAACTGGAGCTCTATTCACACTCCATGAGAGTCTCCTGCCTCATTCATCTCACTTCTGAGATCAAAGGGCTCATATGCTTTGAATGTCTTAAAGACAGCTACAACAAATGTGTAAACAATTATGTGCAAACAAGCTATATAAGCTTTAATTGGATAGCCATACTTGGGACCCTTACCTTCTACTGCTTCAGTTTTCTTAATTTGTAACGTGAGGAGTTTGCATATGCCATGCTAAAAAGTCTGAATTCCATCATATCGTGTGTGTGTGTGTGTGTGTGTGTGTGTGTGTGTGTGTGAAAGACAGAGAGAGAGAGAGAGAGAGAGAGAGAGAGAGAGAGAGAGAGAGAGAGAGAGAGAGAGAGACCCCTTTGCCAGTGTAGTGAAACCAATGGATCCCTCAAATTAAGCTTTTTAATATATAAAATAAAATATGTAGTATTGTAAAAAAGAAACTAAATGTATTTAAATTGTCTATTTTTTACTCTTAATGAATTTCAGTTGCAACACATTATATACACACATATACATACACATATGTATACATGTCTATACATGTATACATAAATATGTAAAGTTCTCAATTAATTTTGTCAATTGGTTGAAGTGTATTTATTATGAATTCTTATTTAGAACAAATAAAGAATGTATCTTGGCACACTCGGAGCTGTGAACCAGGGAATATTTGATTTTGAGGTATTTCTGCTGCATTCAACTACTTCTTAAGTATATTTCTCTATTTCTGATGAAAGTTTTTATATAATGCAAATTTTTACCTTAGAAAACAACAGAAACTTTATTTCTCTCTGTGTGTGTATGTGTATATGTTTGTGTATGTATGTGTCTACCTACTTACATGCACCATGGGCTTGTACATGAATAACTTTCACACTTTTTACTTTAATTGACTAGCTTCTGTGTGTAGAGTCAAATACTAGGTGCTATGAAAGATGATCAAAAAAAAAAAGAGAAGTATAAGAAAGATTTTCAGTTTCTGATATTTTTCTTCTAACAAAGAAGGTAGTATATGTGGTAGAAGATGTGATGCAGGTGGGTCTGGGAGGAGGCGTTAGGGTTTCTTTGTCAATGCTCTAATATTTTTCTTGCAAGAGTTAAGTGAATAATTCAAAGAAGTTAAATAGCAGGATAGGGGGAGTTAATAAAAGGAAATGTTTTCTCATATAGTAGATAATCAACCTGTGGAAGTCACTAGTGCAGGATGTCATCAAGTCAAATACTCTGGTTTTTAAAAAGGTTACAGAGCTTTATGACCACTAATACCTGTGGCAACAGAAGCTAATGTAATAATGATAATCACATCTCATCCATCAGGGAAGAGGAAATGTATTATTGCCTGCAGGAATTAAGAAGAAATATTGCCCCATAATTATAATGCACAATTAATTAGGCAGAGCACAGGGATTTTTCATCACTCAGATTTCTGAATCATTCTGTCATTAGCTGTAGTCTGCAGATATATATCCACAAGGGTAGAAGGTTTCCTGATGAAGATTTCCCTGTTTTAGGAGTGGGGTTTTTGGATGGGTAAGTACAGGACAAGATATTTCAAGCATAAAATGTTCAGGGCACAATGATTAGTTCTAGTTAAGGAAAGAAGAAATATATCCAGAAAGAATAATAAAACAATTTTGAATAGGCTAAATTCCAAAAAGATAAGATCTAGAATGGATGGAAATATTTTCCATGGGCCACGGAGGTTAGAAAGGCTTCTTTTAGAAGTGGGATGTATTGTTCTTAAATAAGTAGAGAGGAAGGGGAAGGATATTATAGAACGAACATGTAAACATGAGCATAATTTATTCTTGCCTCTGACATGTACTAACTGTATGATCCTGGGGGGGGGGGGCAAAAAAACAACAACACTTATCTTTTAATATTCTAGGCAACTATTTAAGACTGTAAGTTGTCTAGAAAATATCTCTTTGCATTAATAGAAAAAGTTTTCTCCTCTGTGAATTCTGTATGTCAATGGAATCACAAATCTAATATGTAGCCACATTCCTATCCAAATGCTATACTACTGCTTTTCTCATTGAATTAAATATAATGCAATCCAGTTCAACACAAATTAATCCAATCCAAACCAATTGAACAAAACAACTGTTGTTTAAATACCTGTTAGGTATTTAAGAGAAGAATTGTTCTATGGAAACTATCACATAAGGGAAGAACAACACTTAAGGAATTAAGTTTATACTTGTAAATTTAAGGAAGTAGAAAACCCTAACAAACAGAGAAATGAGCAAAGGTTTTCTAAGGGAATTGGGTCTCTTTACATATCAATTTTAGACAATAGTTCAGCCTCTTATCCACATTTAGAGATTCATAATAATAAGTATGAGTTATATAGAACTTTAAGATTTGCAAAGCCCTTTGCATTGATGATTTCATTTGAACCCTTCCACAATCCTGTGAAGTAATTGCCATTATTATCCTCTTTGCAGATGAAGAAAAGGACTATGAGAGAGGATAAATGACTTAATCAGGATCATACATTTAATAAGTGACTGAAACAGAATTAGAACTCTTGTCCTCCTGACTTCAGACCCAATAGTCTCTCCATTTGCACCATGAAGCTAAATCCCAAACTCCTAAAGTTTCATCTTTCACTGTGTCTTATTGTCAGCATATTTCTCAATGCAGCTATATAAAAAGAAGCATGCTTCAGCTGGAAAGACTGTTGTTCTGACAAATTCAGACATGCTAAGATCATTTTAAAAATTCAGTTTTAACTCCTAAGTGTATCACCTTGTGTTGTATTTCTTTTAAATGTCATATCATTTTTTTTTCATTTTTCATCATGATCTAATATGATGGAAAGAGTCTGATCCAGGATTCATGAAATCTAGCTGTATGACCTTAGTAAATTACCTAACCTATTTTGGCCCAAGTTTCTCTATCTTATAAAATAAAAAGCTTGAAGTAGAGAATCTCTAGGGCCCATTCTGGCTTTCTGAATCTATGAATCTGTAACAGGTACATGTCATCATGAACCTGAAGGATAAATGTAGGTGGACTCTCTTGCCCAAATCT
This sequence comes from Sminthopsis crassicaudata, assembly GCF_048593235.1. NCBI lineage: Eukaryota > Metazoa > Chordata > Mammalia > Dasyuromorphia > Dasyuridae > Sminthopsis > Sminthopsis crassicaudata. The sequence continues at coordinate 94,476,787 of NC_133618.1, forward strand.
GAAAGTCCCTCAAGTCTCTCACAGAATGATAAAACATCAGTTCTCTCTCTTCCTTTCCTAAAGCAAGCAATTCATCTCTGCATTTAAACCAAATAATCATTTTTAATTACTTCAAAAAAAAAAGTTAGTGAAGTGCTTTATATCTTCTCTTACAAACCTTTAATGATATTTTGCATAATTGCAAATACTGTAATTGAAACATCATTAAGAAGAATGTGATTCCTATAAATCTCTGGTCTCTTCCTTTCTTTGCTTTCTTTTACTGGAAAAGCAAACAAATGTCAAAGAATTTCTCTTGGGCCCAGGATTGTCAAGTTGCCATAGTAACTGAAAGCAAATACATTAAAAACTAACTACCTGAAAACTTAAAGTTTGTATTTGGTGATATAAAGACAAGAGCATATAGTAGATTGAAACCATTAGAAGATTTTTCTTTTGTTTTGCTTATTTTCAGAAATAATCTCTTCTTTCTCTTCCCACCCCCCCATACACATGCAAACACACAAACACACACACACATATGATGGAATTGAGACTTTTTAGCATGGCACATTATCTAGTGATCAGGATATGCATTATCATTTTGCTGATGCACAGATATTTTTGCTTATAAAATATGTTTTATATTATTCAATATATAATACTTGTTAAATACTCAGAATAATTTAAAAATATAATTTTTTGCAAATTAAATGCATAATTTATAATTAAATATAAAATTATCAAAACAGATAATATGGAATATAATTCATCATATGGGGGAGAAATGTTGTAATATCCCAATAACACAATACATTTTGAGAACAAAAAAATTAATTATTTTATATGAATTTGTTAATAACTTACAATTAATTTTTTTGCATTTGTTTATTAGTTTTTATTTAGTTGTTTTATTTCTTTTATTATTCAGCTATTAAATCAGTGATATGGAATACCAGACATTCAATGATACTTGTTACTCAGATGGTACTAAAGAGGAAATAGAAATTTCCTTGCATTTTCATGATAAGAATACATGAGAGAACTGGAAATTTTTAAATCAACAATCACCTTCATCTGGTTCTGGTTAAACCTTATTTTTCAAATTCAATTTTTCAAATTTAACTTGACTTCTTAAATATAAAAGCAAAAAAAAAAACAAATAAAGGAGAAAGAGTGATTGTGAAATTAATTTAGAAAATGTTAAGAAGTCTAAGTTGTTACTATGGTGAGTTTAGCATCACCTATTCATATAATCAATGGGATAGAAAATTTTAATTTTTCAGAGGTTAATTCAATAATCATGTTAACTTCTTCAGTAGAATTGCAAATATAGCAGCAGACATAGGTACTAGTATTTATAGAATACAGAAAGTCAATTCTGTTCTTCTGAAAGTTTTGTTATCAAAAGATAAATTTATTTATTTTTTTCAAAAAGACAAAAGGTCTCAGGTAAACAAAATTTGGTTAGTAATTCCTCTTAAATAGGTGCATATTACATAATTTTCAGTAAATTGAAAGAAATAAAAAATTGAAAGGAATAGAACATATTCAAAAGGAATCTATCCCAAATTTGTTCAGGTTTTGTTTTTGTTTTTGTTTTTTTTTTTTTGAGAGGCAATTAGGCTTAAGTGACTTGCTCAGGGTCACACAACTAGTAAATGGTAAGTGTCTGAAGTTGAATTAGAACTCAGGTCCTTTTGACTTCAGTACTGGTGCTCTATCCATTGTGCCATCTAGCTGCCTTTTGAGAATACTTTAAGGCGTTATTTAAATATGAGATATTCTCCTCTAACCTCCATGAGGGTAGAGGCTAAATATTATTTGTGTGTGTATATACACATATAAAGACAGACATATGTATACATACACACATATATATATATATATATATATATATATACATACATACATATATAGATGCATGTAATTTCTTAAACCAGTACCTAGAGCAGTGTTACTTAAATTTTTGTTTCTGAATGTGCTGAGATAACTGCTGGAAGAACTCCCCTAAACTCGAGTTGTATTCAATTCTTTTTTTAAAAAACACAAAAATGTCCTAAAGTAGTAATATTATTATTTCTTCACTATACAGAATGTAGTGGTGATTGTTTTTTATTGTTTAACACACTTTAAAGTGATCATGATACAAAGAGTTGGTTTTTAAGTCTTCTTTATTTCAGGCTTAGAACAAACTTAAAAAAATATTTCCCTGTAGGCACCAAGTCATGTCCTGACAGCAAAACCTTCTATATCATAAACATCCTCCGTGTAAAATTAGTATAAGCTATAATAGTAGAATATTGATTATACAGTTATACTCAAAATTTAGGGTCAAACAAAAACATTATGGATGTTACCTGATAATAACAGAAGCTAATTCTTTTGTACTCTATGAAGGTACATTGTTGTTCAGATCTTTTTGTGATTCATAAATCTGGTCAATAGAAACCTCATTAATCATTTCCAATTTCTCTACAACATTTCTTTCAAATATTTTACTTTATTCTTTTAGAGATTTTTATTGCAAAAAGAGAGAATAAAAGAGTAAGAGAAAATTAGAGAGTGGAAAAAAAATAAAGAAACAAAATATTCAAAAGAAAAAGGGAAAGGGCAAAAAAAGGAAAAAGTGAAAGAGAGAGAAAAAAAGAAGGAAGAAAAAAGATGGATAGATGGAAAAGAGGGAGAGAGGAAGGAGGAAGAAAAAAGATGGAGGTAAAGGAGGGAAGAAAGAAAAAGAAAGGATGAATGAAGAAAAGACAAAAAAATTGAATTGACAACCAAATAACTTCCTGTATTTCAGAAAGCTTTCTCTTTAAAAATCATTTTCTAATTTCTGCCTGTTATTATCTACTTCATGCTTCCTGGTCTAGCTCAATTATCACACAAAGCTGACTATTGCATAGTTCCAAGAACTCACAGGTAAGAATCACATAGGATGCAGAAAAATATATGCATGGATTGTGATTTACAACAATTAAAGCAATATCTTTAATTGTACTGTTCTGTTCATGTTCATGTTCATGTTTATGTATCATACTCTTACTGATTCATCATCTAAGGCTGGGAACATTTTCCTTAGTTGTTTTTTTTCCTATAATATAATCACCCAAAATCACAGATTTGAAATTTACCATTGTTACTATTAGTTTTAAAAATATATGTAGCATTCTCATAGTAAATAAAACCTATGCATAAGAACATTTATATTGGCAGTGCTTTTATCAAAATAATCACTTTTCTTTTACAATATATATATATATATATATATACATATATATATATATGAGCTTCAGCATGTTTATATAATTCATAAATATTTTTACATTTAAAAATGGTACATTTAGATTTTATCTGATGTGACTGGGCTATTGTTTCTGGATGATTAAAGAGAAAAATGTGCTGTTCACTTAATTGGTATTCTTTTAGTCTGCATTTATCTCCATAAGTTGTACTGCATAATGCTGAATGGCAAGAACTGTGGGAAATTTGACATTTGAAAGAAAAGTTTATGCAAAGCCATGCTTATGTCAGTCATTAAAGTTGAAAATACCCCAGTTCTCATATGTGCTAATTTGTGTTTTGAGTGAGGTAGAGGAATGTCTATTATAGCTTAGATGATTACACTGACATATGTAAGATGTAAAGAAAGTTTCTGCAAGCTTAATAATTATTATGACTGAGAAACTTCTTTAGGAAACATTGGAACCAAATTAACCTGTGTACCAGTAGTGACATAGCATCTGGTTTAACACTTGAAGAAGGCCTAAAGGCAAGACCCATTCATTTGTAAGTTGATTCATGCATCCTGTTGTAATTGATGTGCAAAGACCTCTTCTGTATGAAAAAAAAAAATAACTATAGGATGAAAGGAACATGTTCTATAAGAAGAATAAAAAGGCTACTTTCCTTACAATGAGCTTATAGCAACAAGATTTGGGATAGCGTTTGGGTAAGCTTGCCAGAAATGTGTTTGTGCTGGATCATATTCCTTTATGAGGAGTCTCTGGGTAGTTCTTGGCAGCTATGTTATGTTTCCCTGGTGGAAGAGAGTTCAGAGGCAGAAATATAACCACAAATAGCAATTGGATTATTCTCCAATGTGTTCAGGTGCAAGCCAGGCTTCACTGGAGAATATAGGAATGATGGGAAGAGAGGTACTTTTCTTACATACTTGCCAGTATTGTTTCATATTTATGCACATTCATGTACTCCGGGTTCTAATAAAAACTGGTCTGCTTGAGATTCCAGGTATAATCAGCACCAGTACCAGAACCAAAACCAAAAACAAAAGCAGCTAATCACCAGTATATAATGAGGTTGAAAAAATGCTTAACATACACTGTTTTAATTGGTTCTCCTGAGAGATATGTACTATCATTACTCCCAATTAATAAATGAACTAAGAAGTGTTCTTGGGGTAGGGATATAGTTAATAAGCACCTGATATTCTGTTCTCTGACTCCAAAAAATCCCGCTATCTGGAATATTTGGTTATATCTCTTTGCCAGCGTTTTCATATCATACAATCAATTCTAAAGTTCTAAAGAGATACCTTAGGAATGTCCTTGAATCACTTTTTCTGATCACCTTATGAGCACTTGCCCTGTGTGAGTTATCCATAAAATAATAGTTTTGGCAAATGTACATTTGGCATTTGAACAAAGTGGCCAGCCAAATGGAGTTTGTGCTCCTGGGCGCAGGACTACCCGGCATGCATGCCCTCATCAGGAAAGATACTATACTCTATGAGCAAAATAGAACATAAGCAAAAAGTAACATGAGATGTACAAAATTAGAAAAGCTACTCCAAATGTTCATATGCACTATTTGTGTCTGACCTGTGGTAGAGCATTCTGAGCTTGTATTGATCTAATCAGCCAGTCAGACACACTATAACTCAATTCTAACACAGTGATGTCATTTTGGTCCTGTTTGAGAATGAAGGACAAGAAGAATCATTACTTAGAGGAAACTTTTTCCTGATTACACTCACCCTTTACAGGAGTTAATTTTTAAAGTCACTTTTTATAATTTTTATATTTTGTTTTTTATTCTATTTTCATCTGTTTTAGCTTTAAAGGTTTGCCTAGAAATGTTTTTAATTTTTAAATTATTTTGTTTTTTTTGTTGTTATTGTTTTCTTCTGGTTAAATTCTATGAGTTGAATTATTGACACAGATAAAATGATTATCAACTTCTATAACCTAGGGCCTTAGAGAAGTAGCTAGAGTCACTGAGTGAGTTTTCATGATCACATAGCCAGCATATGTCAGGGTAAGGAAATGAATGTCTTACTGATGCTAAATTCAATTCTCTAATCACCTTGTTAGGCTCCCTTTCTTTAATGATAATGGGAGCTTAATAAATATTGTGATTTATGTATTTGATGACTTCCATGATTTATAATCTTTAAATTTGATTTAGCCTAGTCTTGGTTAATGAGCATGCTCATGTAAGCCTGCTTAAAGGAAGAAGAGAAAATGGAGACAGGATGGAAAGAAGTTTGGAGAAAAAGGGAAAGAAAAACAAGGTGAGAAGCAGAAGAGCATGTAGAATAACACATTTTGTTGCCTTAATACATTTGTCATGATTTAGATGAGTCAAAATACAATTTCTATCATGCCTATTCACTGAGATAAAAAAGACAGAAAAATTAAACTTTAAATATATATATATATATATGTGTGTGTGTGTGTATATATATATATATATATATATATATATAAAACTTATAAGCACTGCAATTTATCATTTGTGATTCACAGCTCAAATAAAGACAACTACTATTTGGGAAATTATTTGATCTGAAATCCAGAGCAATGATGTTTGATTTTAATGTGCTACTCACAAGGTTTTTCCTAATAGTAAATAAATAAAAACAGATTTTTTGAATGGCATAATTAGCATAGGTGACTTTTAAGTTTAGAAAGCATAATTTTAACTGTCATATATTGAGAAATTTCTCTGGAATATTTCAGTTAAAACAAAAGTATTTATATTTGGCCAGTAGAAAGATGATTAATTTTTAAAATACTGTTAAAAAACTTTAACTTTCCAAATCACTACTGATCAGAGAAATGCAAATTAAGACCACTCTGAGATACCACTACACACCTGTCAGATTGGCTAAGATGACAGGAACAAATAATGATAAATGTTGGAGGGGATGTGGGGAAATTGGGACACTAATACATTGCTGGTGGAGTTGCAAAAGAATCCAGCCATTCTGGAGAGCAATCTGGAATTATGCCCAAAAAGTTATCAAACTGTGCATACCCTTTGACCCAGCAGCGCTACTACTGGGATTATATCCCAAAGAAATACTAAAGAGTGGAAAGAGACATATATGTGCCAAAATGTTTGTGGCAGCTCTTTTTGTTGTAGCTAGAAACTGGAAGATGAATGGATGTCCATCAGTTGGAGAATGGTTGGGTAAATTGTGGTATATGAAGGTTATGGAATATTATTGCTCTGTAAGAAATGACCAGCAGGAGGAATACAGAGAGGCCTGGAGAGACTTACATCAACTGATGCTGAGTGAAATGAGCAGAACCAGAAGATCACTGTACACTTCAACAACAATACTGTATGAGGATGTATTCTGATGGAAGTGGAAATCTTCAACATAAAGAAGATCCAACTCACTTCCAGTTGATCAATGATGGACAGAGGTAGCTATACCCAGAGAAGAAACACTGGGAAGTGAATGTAAATTGTTAGCACTAATATCTGTCTGCCCAGGTTGCATGTACCTTCGGATTCTAATGTTTATTGTGCAACAAGAAAATGATATCCACACACATGTATTGTACCTAGACTATATTGTAACACATGTAAAATGTATGGGATTGCCTGTCATCGGGGGGAGGGAATAGAGGGAGGGGGGGTAATTTGGAAAAATGAATACAAGGGATAATATTATAAATATATATATATATATAATAAAAAAAAAAAAGAAAAAGAAAAAAAAAAAGAAAAAAAAAACTTTAACTAAGATTTATAGCCATACTACATAAAATATCTTTTATAGACTTCAGTTAGAAATTCAACATTTTAACCATTTTTTGTTCCTAAGAGGCTCCGTGGCACAATGAAGAGGATATCATTAATTAAGCATGCTAATTATTGAAATCATCTCTCACAAATTGCATTGTGTTTTCCTTTCTTTGACTATCTCTTTTCAACAAAATATTTTTAGTTTGGTGGCCACACTGGCTAACTGTATCAGACTGAAGTGACTAGCCTAATTCATTTAAGCAATTGATTGATTGAGTTAATTCAATTGTTTTGGCCTTTTTTGACTGAATAAGCAAACTACTGTAGTAAATTGACTAAACTTATCACCTGGATTTGACATGATTCAAGGCAGAGAAGTTACTGGAAATGTCTCCTCTAAGAAGATACAGATGATTGTTATTAATTTACTATGTCAAAAAGAGATAACGTGTATGTACATACATATACATATATCTGTGTGTGTATGTTAGAGTATTTATATTTATGTGTATAAGTATATGAACATGTATTGTAGATATATGTTTATGTCTGTGCATTTTTGTCGCATATACATAATATGTATCTACTACACATATACCTACACATAGATACATTTTCCTAGTACCTTTTCAACTAAAGTTTAGGCAGCTTTGCAGCACAATGAATGGAACCTTTGAATTAGTCAAGGAGACCTGAGTTTGAATCCTTCTCAGACCATTACTATTTGACTAGTACTATAGGAAAGTCACTGAGGTCTCTCATTTTTCATTTTCTTATCAGTAAAATGGAAATAATACTATTACCCACTCACAGTATAATTGTGAGGATCAAGTAAAATAACATATGTAAAATGCTTTGCCAATCTCAAAATCATATTTAAATGCTAGCTATCATTATTACAGTGAGATGTTACTTGTTATAGAAGCAATGTGTGAATTGTTTCAGATTTATCAGATTTGGTATTTATCAGATTCTATCAGATAGGTATTTATAAAGTAAGAGGCATAAGATAAGATAGGAGGCAGTTAAGTAGTTCAGTAGATAGAGCAATGGACCTAGGAAAATCTGAATTCAAGTAAGAAATGACCAGCAGGATGATTTCAGAAAGGCCTGGAGAGACTTACATGAACTGATGCTGAGTGAAATAGCAGGACCAGGAGATCATTATATACTTCAACAACACTATATGATGATCAATTCTGATGGACGTGGTCCTCTCCAACAATGAAATGAACCAAATCAGTTCCAATAGAGTAGTAATGAACAGAACCAGCTACACCCAGAGAAAAAGTTCTGGGAGTTGATTATGAACCGCTACATTTCCTTCACAGGCTAATTATATACTATTTCAAAGTCCAATTCTTTTTGTACAGCAAAATAACTGTTTGGACATGTGTGTATATATATATATATATATATATATATATATATATATATATATATATATATATATATATATATATATATATATATGTATATATACATATATATATATACATATATATATATATATATTGTATTTAACTTATACTTTAACATATTTAACATAATTGGTCAACCTGCCATCTGGGGGAAGGGGTGGGGGAAAAGAGGGGAAAAATTGAAACAAAAGGTTTTGCAATTGTTAATCCTGGAAAATTGCTATGCACAAATTTTTTGTAAAATTCTTTTTAAAAAGAATGAAGGATAAATAACAATTATGTTTATCTATCTTTAATATTTACAACCTTTTTTCCTTAATAGTATTCTATTTTTCCAAATATATGTAAATATAATTTCCAAAAAAAAGAAAATTTGAATTCAAATCCAGCCTAGAAATATGACCCTGACAAGTTACTTAACCTATGTTTTAATTCCCTGGAGAAAGAAACGGCGAAGTACTCCAAGTATCCTTCCCAAGAAAACCCTATGGATAGTATGGTCCAAGGGATCACAGAGTTGGATATGACCAAATGCTGAAAAAGATAAGAAGTGCCACCTGAATCCACATTTGGTTTCACAATTTCAGCATGAAGTAAACATTATAATCTTATTGTTCAGGAACTTTATTTGAAGCTTCCTGAAATGTGATTTGAGACATGAATTTCTGATATTCCTTCACTACTACACTTCCCTCACCCACCTCCTACAACCCCAAATTCTGTCTGTCTCTGTCTCTTTCTTCTTGTCTCTGTATATACGTGTTTGTGTGTGTGTGTGTGTGTGTTTTTCTCTCTTTTTCTGTCTGTCTCTCTGAGTACTCAGGTCAGTTTAAATAAAGATAACTGAAAAAATTCCTTGCATTTTCCTCTTAAATTTCTTTGCAAATAGAGACTCAATTCTGTCAAAAGCTAAGGGCAGTAAGAACAGTCACTTTTATTGGTCCTGGAGCTTTTATTCAGCCACCAGAACTATTTAATAGATACTGTATGTTACATTTCAAAACTAATTGTGCTTCTATCAGTTTTCTTCTACCTTTATTTTTATCCATTCTTCTTTTGGCAGGAAATACAACGTTAGTTTTTCTTTTTTCTTTTTTTTTTTTTTTTTTTTTTTTTTCTTTTCTGTTTCCAAAAGTTCTAGCTTATCTATATCTTAGAGGATTTGTGGAATTTGATGGAAAGTCTGGTGGATTTTCAGTCAGAACACCTCGATTCAAATGCTTATTCTCACATTAACTTTTTTGTATAGCTTTGAACAGGTAAGTAATACTTTCTGGGGACAAAGTTTGTGAACCTGTGAACTGTCATTAGCTGTGAACTGAACACTGACATTTTCTTCTTTTCTTCCCTTTCAAATTCAAGAAGTTGGACTAAAGGAAGGACTTTTAACCTAAAATCCATAGCCATATATTTCAAGATATACATTAGCCTGGATGCAAAAAATATAGCTTTACTTCCATTTATTTCAAGGCCAATAGAATCGGTCTCATTTGTAAATATTTCAGATATTTAAAAATCTTATTCTGAGAGGAATCCATGGGCTTCACCAAACTATCAAAAAGTCATGATACAAAAATGATTAAGAAGCCCTGGACTAGAGGAAGATAGATCTCTTCTACTTCTAACTGATGATCTAAAGTCTAAGTAGATGCTTAATAGACAGGTCAATCTAAAAAACAAAACAAACAAACAAACAAACAAACAAACAAACAAAAAAAACAACTCAATAGCATTGGCTGAAATGTATGCTCTGTAATATGGAAATTTGATTCCTCCAAAGGGTTTAGTTACTTTCAAGTTTCTAGAAATCATTTACAATCTACGTACTCACCATCTAACTTGTATAAGAAGCTAAATATTTTTCCTTAGCAGTTAGAAGATAAGTGAGTCCCTTAATATTTTATTTTCTAAAACTACAACCAGAATATATTTTTTAAAAATTGAATACTATTTTCCATGCATATATATATATATATATATATATATATATATTCCCAGGCTAAACATGTCCCTATTCATTTTTCGCTGTCTCCTACAAACCCAGAGTATCGGTTCAGTACCATGTACTCCATAAATTAACATAGAGAAGTTTTTGTCTCAGGAGAATCATTATTCTAATCGTATCTCTTCTATAATATATGCACAGAGGCCAAAGGAATATGCTGGGATTCTGTTGTTTTTCTCAAGGTCTTTTTATCAGTTCTTTACCTCCTCATGTTTATGAAACACTAGTTCTTTGTTCAGAGAAAAAGGTGAAGTGATAGTTGAATAACCTTGACATCCCCACTTTTTTTTTTTTGCATTGACAAGCAGAACTCATTCTTCAAAGAAACAGAATTTTAAAATATTAAAAAAAAAACTAGTTGTCCGAAACAACATCCTTTTATTTCATGTTAGTCACATGTACACTCATTAGAGAGTATCCAATTTTCACATACAAATTAATGATCTGATGTTCCTATTGATGATATTACTCCTCCCTAAAGGGTTTAGGGGAAAAGAATGGTTCATAAATCTCATCACAGTGCAGTATTTAGAAGTGGTTTATTGGTATGTCAATCACAATATTGAGATAGCCAATAAACAGCAAGCAAGTCAATTGAAACCTCAGTGGAATTTATAGGAGTTAACTTTACTGGCTACAGGCTAATTCACATGGTAACTGCTAAGGCTGTAGTCAATGAGAACAGTTGATTAGTGCATGCAATTAATGAGGTTAAAGCCATAAATAAGATGACCAACTAGTTATTTCATAGCTCTGTATTCTGAGAATAGACACTTTACTTTGATAATGGTTCAATAGTTGGATAGCTAAATGCAAACCTCAATTCAAGACAGAGAAAAAGTGCAAGGACAAGCTTTTAGGGGTATTATTTTGTCTATCAAATACAGTCTATTTTGTTCTGTTGAAAACTCTATACAACCTCATCCTTTATCAGCAGAGTGATCCACAAAGGAACCTTAGATTGCACTTAGATATCTTTATCCCACTATGTCTACCTACCACATTTAAAAGAAAGAAAAAAGAGGGAAATTTTACCAGAGAATATTAGCAACACTCTGAAACTCATGATACTGAACTTCCCTGACTTATTATGGCTAAATAATGTAAAAGAAAAACTATTTGAAATTTCAGCTTTGATTGGTACATGTTAACGCTCCAGTGTTCAAGCAACACTTTTTAGCATTTGACAGTGTTATGACTAGGTGTCAGGACTGTAGCAGAGAGAAAGCGAGTGCATCACAGTGACATGTATCATTGTTCTCATTATTAGGGGATAACATGCTCATATTCCAATACGCTGACATAACTTGTCACATTTAGTAGCTGTTGCTATGCGTGAGTAGGGTCCAAGCAGAAACGATGCAAGATCACAGAATCATATGTTATGTTGTCAAGATTTGAAATGAAATATGAACAATCTCAGTAAGTAGAAGTCTCTAAATGATGAATATATTATTTAAGTATTTAATTAGCATGTATGGTAATATTCGTTCCCATTAGTACATAATGTGATTTAAAAACAATAAAGTATTTTCTATTATAATTGGTAAGAAATCTATCTTTTTACTGAGTCACACATATACATATAAAATTATCAATGATTTCTAAATGGCCAAATATTTTCTCTCCCTGCCTCCAGTCTTTCTTAATCTGCTGCATTTGACTTCTAGAGGTTCTTTCCTTTATGAAGTGGAAAGATACCTCTCTCTCCTGGTTCTCTTGTTTTTCCAGTTCCTCCTTCTCATTCTCTTATCATCTGTAATATATCCATTACATTTAGGTATTTCCCAAGGTTCTGTTCTGGATTTTTTTCTCTATACATACATTTTCTTATCTAGGTGATCTCATCAGCTCCCATGTGTTTGATGGACATGCTGCTGTAGATCACACACACACACACACACACACACACACACACACACACACACACACATCCAGATGTGTATATGTATGTGTGAACACACACTTGGTTATATGTATACACAAAAATACATATGAATAATATATATATAAACATCATGATGTATTTCTACATCTATCTCTATATGTACCTATGTACTTATGAAAATTACATGTACATATAACTCATCACACACATGGCTATGTATTGCATCATGCACATGCACGTACATGTACATACATTCATGTATGTGCGTGTGTAACATCTCCAACTTCATTCTCTATCCTGAGCTTCTATCCCACATAATCAATGAACTGTTGGACATTCCAAATAGAATTTCCTGGAAGTATCTCAAATTAAACATGTCCTTATAGAACTTGTAGAAATTGATAACGAATGTCTTATTCCTACCATATCATGTTTGATTTACTCAGGATATTGTTTCTATTTTATCTTATGTGTATTGGAAGATATCTTATGTCATGAATTTGATTTTTTTTTAAATCTTAAAACTGAAAATATTTTATACTATACTTCTTTTGGGGAAAATATTCAGATGTCAAATTTTTTTGTGTTGGAAGATATTTTAAACAGATTGCAAAATAGTAAATGCTAAATCTTCTCAATATTTTAAATTTAAAATCCAATTAAATTACAAAAACATCTAAAATAGAAAGATGCATTTGTGTTTTCCAAGAATCATTCTAATTTAAAAAGTTTGCTGCTAGCTATTTTAGCTTTATTTGTTTGTAAAATATGAGAAAATAGATATTTTTAAAATATTTGATTAAAGATAAAAAATAGAACTTCTTCCTTCCATAGCTTCCATGATATTAAATTAATTTTCCTCTTAATGTTTCTCCTAATTTCTCCTTCTGTTTCCTTTGTTGATTCTGCTTTCTTCTTCTGTTCCCTAAGTATTGTTAATTTCTGAGGCTCAATTCTTGATGTTCTAACCTTTTTTTCTAACCACCATCTGCTCTGGAAAAGATATTTATTTTCTATTTGCTCATAGTAAGGATTTAATTTCTCTTTTGAATGATTGTGGAATTTCTTGTTTTTATTTTGCGCTTTTTTGATATTCTATATTATTTTCAGTTTCATTAGAAATTGGTTTACTTTTCTTTGTCCCAAATATTTAAGAAACAATTTGAAACACTCTTTGTGGATTTGGTTCTCATGTTTCTTTTCAGTTTTAGGATCCTCTTTTCTGACTTATCTGATTGTGCTCTGCATTTTTATTGACATTTCTTTTTTGTTCAAATATTAGGCATTCCATTTTTTTTTATTCTTTATATCATCCTGTCACTTACGTTCTGATTCCTCCTCCTTCATTAGCATTTATGCCTCCTTATATCCAGTTGGTTACTAAAACCTATCTTGTTTTTTCTTTTAAGTGAATCTTGGATCTATATCTCATTATTCATTTAAATTGACTAATCTTAAATAATTCTTTTATTTCTAGCCTGAGAAAATAGCCTCCTAGCTGACTTCTCTGTCTTTAGTCTATTTCCTCTCTAATCTCCCTATTTTCCCTATAACCATCTTTCATTGTATGATTTCCATATTCAAAAAGTTTCAAAAACTCCCTATCATCTCAATCTTGTATATTTACATAGTTTTCTTATTTCTGAGGTAAGTAAGGTGTACAAAAATTCATTCCAGTGAGTCACCTAGAGATGTATTTTTCAGTTTCATGACCACCTTTATTTTTCTTAAATCCCTTTAGGGATTACACACTCTAATTTGTGCTTGGAATTATTATTTATCTCATCCTGCGTAGAACTATCTCCTTTCCTTTTCTTCATTCCCTCTCTTTCTGATATCTCTCCAACATTCTTTTCAAATATATTTTACTTTGTTTCTTTGAGAATTTATAAAACAAATACAAAAGAGAGAAAAAAAGAGATTAAAAAGGTATAAGAAAATAAGAAAATGGAAGAAGAGAAAGAAAAAATAAAAGAAAAAAGAGGAAGAAAAGAAGATTCAGGAGAAGGAGGAAGTAAAAAAGATAGAACAAAGAAAGAAAAAAAGGATGAAAGAAAAGAGGGAAGAAAAATAGAGGATGGAGGGGAAAAGGAAGGAAGGAAGGAAATAAGCATTTGATTGACAATGAAACTACCTTTCATAATTCCCTTTACCTGAAACTTTGTTGAAGCTCTTCTCTTTGGAATACCCATTTCCAATTTCTGCCTACTATCTATCCAATGCATATTTCAAAGTCTAGCTTAATTATCACTACCACTTTTTACCCTTTCCAGATTTCTTAATCTAACATGAATTCTTCTTTTCTTTGAATACTCAGAGCACATTTAAAAAACTTTTCTCAAAAATCTTACTACTTTCTGCTCTTTGTATAGATGTGTGTAGCTCACATCACATAAGCCTCAAGCCATACATATGTCATACCTTGTTCATAGTAGATTTTCCATTTTTTGTATATAAATTATTTCAATATATTATGTCATAAGCTGGTCAATATCCCACCCCCCACCCCAATGAAGAAACAAATCAATGCTGGTTGCCAATTTGAAATGCCCATTTAAGATTCCTTGCAAGTTAATACAATACCACAATGAAATATTGGGATGTAAGCACACCAATTTATAAAGCAACAAATTGTTAGTCAAGTTTAACTTTTAACCTGTACCATTTGTTACTCAGAAATCTGATAATAGCATACAAGCCTGGTAAGCAAAACAAGATTGAAAACATGATATTGTAAAAATGGAATTTTCTAGACATTCATAAATCTGTATTTAATTGCCTATTCTATAAATTATTTGGCGCAGAATTCCCACCCATGTGTGGGAAAGTATTTATAATTCAAGAGATTCATGAATTCTGAACTGCATTTTTTAAAAAAACAAGCAACTTTCTTTCTTCTTCTTTCTTTCTTTTTTTTTTTTTTTAAATATAGGGCCAGTGGTGTTATGAACAGTGTTCTGGAAAAGGATAAGAAACTTAATTGATAACTCTTTTTCTTAAGCTGCAACACTCAGAATTTTTTAGTAAGTCATTGATAAAGCATTACACTGAATTTCATTGAAAAAGAAGTGGTGCACTACATAACTGTCAGATTGGCTAAAATGACAGGAACAACTAATGATGAATGTTGGAGGGGATATGGGAAAACTGGGACACTAATACATTGTTGATGGAGTTGTGAAAGAATCCGGACATTCTGGAGAGCAATTTGGAACTATGCCCAAAAAGTTATCAAACTGTGCATACCCTTTGATCCAGCAGTGCTACTACTGGGCTTATATCCCAAAGAAATACTAAAGAGGGGAAAGGGACCTGTATGTGCCAAAATGTTTGTGGCAGCTCTTTTCATAGCGGCTAAAAACTGAAAAATGAATGGATGTCCATCAATTGGAGAATGGTTGAGTAAATTATGGTATATGAAGGCTATGGAATATTGTTGCTCTGTGGAAAATGACCAGCAGGATGAATACAGAGAGGTTTGGAGAGACTTACATAATCTGATGCTGAGTGAAATAAACAGAACCAGAAGATCGCTGTACACTTCAACAACAATACTGTACAAAGATATATTCTGATGGAAGTGGAAATCTTCAACATAAAGAAGATCCAACTCACTTCCAGTTGATCAATGATGGACAGAAACAACTACACCCAGAGAAGGAACACTGGGAAGTGAATGTAAATTGTTAGCACTATTGTCTTTCTATCCAGGTTACTTATACCTTCGGAATCCAATTCTTAACGTGCAACAAGAAAATGGGATTTACACACACATATATTGTATCTAGGTTATACTGTAACACATTTAATATGTATAGGATTGACTGTCATCTAGGGGAAGGAGGGGAAAATTTGGAAAAATGAATACAAGGAATAATGTTATAAAAAAATTACTCATGCATATATACTGTGAAAAAATTATAATTTTATAATTATAAAATTAATTTTAAAAAAAGAAAAAGAAGTGGTGCCTTGCCACCAATCTGGTATGTAGAATGATATTTACTTAAGATTTTCAAGAGTTTTATAGAAAAAAAAGCTCATACAAAATATAAATCTATCAAAATGACTTCTATAAATTTGTAATAGAATTTTTAATGGGATCTTTAATATAAAAATAGAAATAAATTTTAGATAACAGGATATAACTAGTTAAGAAGTATTTAGCTCTCTTACAGCTCCATTACCCTGAATGCCTTTAAATTGGATTGAGCTCTTAGTGAAGCAGAGATTGTTCTATTTTTTATTTTTATTTTTAGCTTTCTTTGAATTCTTAGTACATAGTCCTTGGGATATATTAGGTCCTTTATAAATTCTAGTTGACTGACTGAATGACAGACTGATATGAAATCATAAGACCAACAGGAAAGAAAGGAAAGGTCATTAGGGAAAAAAAGAACAAAGAATTTCCCTTCCCTGACAGCAAAGGAACCCAAAACAGAGAAAGAGAGAAAAAAATGATAACCGAATGATCATTCTGTCCCACTAATTTATTACAATTCAACAAAGAATGATTGTATACCTACTATGGCTTTTAATAAAAGTTTATTGATTGACTGTCCAAGGTGCTGGAGATGTTAAGACAGAAATAAGACAATGCTTTAAAATACAGTAATTCACTAGGTAGAGAGGAAGGGCAGAAATCTAACATGATCATAAGTCAGTTCCAAATTGAACAATGCATCATTTGTTCTGGTTTGAAAATAAGTGGGGGAGGGACAGGGAGCTATGTAAAAGGAGGGGAAAAAAAGGAAGAGGAAAGGGGGAGGGAGAGGAGGAGAAGCAGCAAGACAAGAAAAGAGGAGAAAAAGAAGCAGAAAGAGGAGGAGAGAGAAAAGAAAGAGAAACAGCAGCATGAAGTAGAAGAGGGAGAGATATAGAAGAAGCAACAAGAGGAAGAGTATGAAGCAGGTCTACTAACAGAAAGTCACTCTTCAATCCAGTTACTTCTATTTTTTTTTTCCTGAGCTAGAGCTAGAGGTAGATAATGAGGTGAAAATAAGATGTGACATTATTTTTCCTTTCTTCTTTAATAAGTGGAACAGAAGAAAACCAACTAATAATGGTGGTGCCAAAAAATAGAATTCTCTGTGTCATCACACAGCAATACCAAGGCAGAGTGACATCCCTGTGTTCCAAAAGAGCAAGGCTCAGCAGTGGGTGCTTTTTCATCTACATAATACAGGAGCAAACTGCAAGATATGCTGAGTAAGTGGCCTCAAGAACTCATATTCATGCTAGTTCAGAGCACATTTCTGCTCTGAAGCACTCTTATCCTAAGTGTCATCTTGTAGTGCAGACTATTCCATAGAATTGAGTCAGTACTGTTTAAAACTATAATTTCAGTGGCCCAAGTGGTCCAATTGAAGAAGATAAAATATGTTAAGTACTTTCCTGACTCTATCTCCCATAAACATACACACACAAATTAACTCCCCAAACCCTTTTTTTAATCCACTCATAGGAATCATTTGATAACTCTGCTCCCTGAATTATCCATAAGAAACATCTGCCTACTCATCAGGTGTCTTAGATAAATGACGTCTGTAGCTTCCTGTTAAACTTATAAGGCTCCTCGGGTAACCTCCCTGCCCTGTTATGACATTTTTCTAAAGATACTTTCTTTAAACCTTCAAAAGCCAATGATTACATCCTAGATGGAGGCGTGGCAAGAATCTATAATGGCTATATTCTCTTTGAAGGCAAATATTTGGATGCTTTACAGATGTGAGTAGTCATACATAGTTTTATATACTAAGCCATCTTTAGAATAGGAGTGCCATAACTTAAAACATAAATAGAATATGAATGACAGATCTTCTCTTGTAAGGGGGAGAGAGAGAATAGCCTCCTGAGGTGGCAAAGCTAACCTTATATACTTGTAAATCATTGAAGTATATGTACATAGAATTTTAAAATGTGCTATTTTAAGACTTTTAACAACTCACAGAGGTATCTACCTCTTAAAAGCATCTATTTATTGATGGAAGAAATAAATGCAGTAAAGTAAAATCTGCTTAAAATAAATTAGGATTTAATGAAGTTTCATCTCTGAACAAAAAATGCATGTTTAAACCATTTCTAGTTTTGTTTTTATTTATTCCTTTGGGGAAAATAGAAATATCTTCCTTCCCTAAATAAGGACAATACAAATAACTATATTTTCCCCCACTGAAACGCTTTTGCAGAGAATGATATGTGTGTGTTTTCCATTTAAATTAAACTAGTCTTAGCCTCTTCCATTATGTGACTTGCTCAGGCTTACATAGCTAATAAGTGAGGCAGAAATTTTCCTTTCTCAAAATTGGCTGTACCACCCATGATCAGAAAATAAGGAAATTTGGGGATTTTGTGATTTACTTTTTCAATATTATAATTAACAATTAGATATAAATAGATATTTCATGTGCCAAGATCAAGAACATTCTTGAAATTTTATGTTAATATGACAAAAAAGTACTATGATCATTCATGAGTTCAGCACCTACCAGTCAAAAGGTTCTTTTGATGAATATTAGCATTCTATGCAAATCTATCAGAATCATATTTAATCTGGGGAAAGAGGGGGTGGTTCTAGAGATTAATAGAATTTGAAAGTGGGAAATGCCAATTTGTTAGATCTAGCTTTAGATTATAATGGAATTTGCAGGCTTTATAGTCAGAGTTCAAGACCAAGAAAATCTCTACAATCATATGTGTCTGTCGGTCTGTCTGTCTCTCTCATTCTCTGATATTCATATAGACGAGTTCTTAAGCTTTACCAACTTTTTTGAGAAATCCAATTGTATGTACTATAGGCATCTCAGACTCAACATGGCTTAGTAGAAATCATTATCTTTTTCTCAATCCCTCCTTTTCCCCCCAATTTTGATTTTTCAAGAGAAGGTACCACCATCTTATTATCACTTATCTAGATTTTGAAATTCAATGGAATATTCTAATGATGATCAACTGGTCAATACAATGATTCAAAACAATTTCAAAGGACACATGTTGAAAAAAATGCTATATGCTTTAGAGAAAGAACTGGTGAATTCCGAGTGTAAATTGAAGTATAATGTTTTCTTGGTTTCTTAAAACATGATGAATATGGAAATGTTCTGCATGATTTCATATGGTTAATTAATTGGTAGCATATTCCTTGCTTTTCCAATGGGTAGTAGAGGGGCAGAAGGGACAGAAAGAATTTAGAACTCAAATATATACACACACGTGTGTGTATATGTGTGTATGTATGGAACTTAGTACCATGAATCAAGAGCGTTTACTCTTACTTATTCCACATATAGTCTTCTTTTAGAAGTTTTGATTTTTCTACTTTCAAGAATATCTCACATATATATTTCCTTCTTTGAAATCATATAGCCACCACCCTAGTATATTGTTTCCCCCATTAGAATATGAATTCTTTGAGGGCAGGGACCCTCGTTTATAAAATCAGATTTTACAAGTGAATGTTTGAAACTTTGTTTAAAATCATCCAGTGTGGGAGAATCTACTCCCTTCCAAGGCAGCTCAACCACTCTTAGCTCTAATTATTAAAAATATCCAATTTTGTTTATTCTCTTTCTAATAATATCTGTAATGCCAAGTTCTGTCCTTTGGGGGTAAATAAAACAGTCTAATTCCTCTTCCATATGACAGCCTTGGAGATGCTTGAAAACAACTGTCATGTTTTTCCTAAGTGTCCTGTTCTTCAGGTTAACCATCATAAAACATTCCATTACATGATTTTCATATAGCATGGACTTGAAGCTATTGACCGTCCTTTTTGCCTTCCTCTGAATGCCATCAATCTTATTGATGTATTAGAACTAAACACAACACTTGGGATTATTCAGAGGAAAATAAATTCTCTGGGCTCTGACAATCAGAAGAGCATGACTATCATACTAGCACTTTCTCCAGGAAGGTATACCTTTTAATGAAGTACAAAAATGGCTTTGGTTTAGGGCTGTCATATTATACTGTTGATTCACATTGAACTAAGAATCTAATAAAAGTTCTAAAACTTTTTTTGATCATTGTTGTTGTTGTTGTTGTTTTAATAAACTGCTACCATGTTTCCTCATTTTATATTATGGGAAGTTGTTTTTTTGAACCAAAGTGAAATAATTTGCATTTATTTATATGCAAATTTTTCTAATCTGATTCAGCCCAGAATTCTAACCTACTAAATCTTTTTGGATTGTGACTATCTCTCTATTATCATGTCTACTGGTATCTTATAGGAGAAAGAGATGATAATATATTTCCATATCACTTTAATATTTATAATCCTACTGCTATTCCTCTCATGGAATTAAAAGTCATATGCAACAGTTGTGTGAGTACTACAGCAAGCAACAAGCCCGCAGGGCACAGGTGAGCCATAATCCTCCAAATTAACACAAAGTTCCTATCTGATTTTAATATGTTGATATATTAATTTTTTTAAAAAAGGAAATTTTTAAAAATATGTGATTTTCTAAGGCAGTAAGCAGTTCACATGAATTCTTATGTGTGTTTCAGTAGTCCTCATTTCTATTTAAATTTGATCCTACTATACTAGTTGGGTCAATTTCAAATAGAGGAGTGCCTTAACTCAAATAAAGGATCCTGTTACTTATTAATCAGGCATCCATTCTAGACATAAAGTATATGGAAAACAATCTAAATACAAGTGCAATTATCTCTACTTAAATGACAGAGCCAGACACTAAAGTCAATTTCTCTGACTTCATATCCAGGGTCCAGTTCACTATACTAGAAATGGAGACCACTAAACTATAAGGTTCTCTGCAGGCCATAAAAAGACTTGTAAATTTTATATTTTTATAAGGTTTATATTATATAAATATATATATATATACATATATATGTATATATAATATATATAAACATATAAATTTATACATATTTATATTTATTTAGTTATAAGGTTTATATATTTTTTTTAATTATTATTATGTCTACACAGTAAAATCAATCAGGAACATAATTTTAATACAGTTGGAGTTCCATTCAGGAATGCTGAGTAACAATAGTTAGACATAGCTATAGTGTAATTGAAAATATACTGAATGGGGATTCAAAAGACCCCAATTATAATCCTTATCCCTTAATAATTATTGGAACAATTTATTTGCCAATGATAAGCATTTGTAAACACCAACTAAGTTCCATTCAATGTACTAAACACCTAAAGAACAAAGGGAAAATCACAATGGTAACAACAAAAGCTGGGCTCTATTCACCAGGCTACAGTCTTAACAAGAGAGATAGACTGTACAAGGAAGCATGGTGATTCAGTAGATAGAGTTCTACACCTGAAGGCAGGAAGATCTGTGTTCAAATCCTGCCACAAACACTAAATAAGTCAGTTTCTATTTTACCTCTCCCCAGTCCAAATGCTTTGGGAACTCCTTTAAATTTTCTTCAGGTCACTTCTTACCTTTGACCCTGAGTAGTGCTGACTTGTTTGATTCATGATTGTTCACAAGTGCTTTGATTATACAATCAAAGGGCAACAATTTGTTGCCATTTATTTAAAAGAATGTTATTTGAGTTCTGAAGTCAATTTTCATTTTGATTTTTATATGAATTTATAATCAAAATTAAAACTGATATAACATTTTTCTGAATATTTGGGGAATTTTTAAGCAATGCTCCATAAAGTAAGTCATTAAATATTCTACAATCCAAAATCCTTCTCCCCTTGGATTTAGTCCATCTGTCCCTCAAATGTCTTAATAGTTTCAAGGATGAAGGTTCTATGACTGAAGACTTAGAACTCTCCTAGACGTGAAAAATCTGTGAATTATTATTAAGGAAGATTATTCTCACTTAGTTGTTGACAAACTCATGCAGGAATATTGAAGAGACAAATATTTTATGAGAGATAAAAGAGGGAGGTCTGCTCTTCCTGGGGGTACTAACTATGTAGAAATCTGCATGCTCAAGCAAGTCAATGTTTTATAGAATAAAGTCAGTTATATTACAGAATAAAGCCAGTTATATCAATGAAAGCTCACATAATTTAAGAAACTTTTTACCTCATTATAGCTACTGTATTCTCTTACTGAGGATTTGGCATCCAAATAGTTATCTCAAACTTCTTGCAAAACAATGACCTTATCAAATAAAGCATATTTCTCCACCCCCTTCCCTAATAAATTGTTTTTTAAATCACCTTTTGCATAACAATTGTAAAATCCTATATAGTTGTTAAGGGATTCAATTTCCTAGGCTTAATTTTGATTTATAACTATTGAAATTAAATCTGTCATTTTTATTGCTTAAAAGTGTGGCTTTGATTCTATATATGTAGTACAAAGGCTATTTGCCAATATATTATGTCAGTAACATTTCAGTTTGTGTAAAGAAAAGCAAGAGAGATTGCAAAATCCTTGCTATGAACTCCAGATAGGAGTTCTAACTTTCTTATTAGTTGGGTAGTCTTAGACAAGTTACATAAGCTCTATGAGACTCATCATACAGGAATATAATATATATTCTACTTAATTTATTGTAAGGATCAAATAAGGTAAATAGTAATAAGGTAAATAAGCAAGTAAAAGAAAATACAATGCATAGGATTTTTTTTTTTAGTTTGGACCTGTGATTTCATTGGTATAAGAAACTCATAGTTGAAGAAACTTAATTTGTGAATTCAGCTGTATACTTCTTCTGTAATGTATACAATTTCTACAATATTATACAATTTCTTGGGACACTGAGAAGCTGATTCTCAACCCTCACTCCAGGGTCACTCCAACCAATATGTGCCAAACTTGTGACTTGACTCAAGGTTTTCCTGACTCCAGGATTTACTCATTCTCTTTTCTTTTTTTTTTTTTTTTTTTTTTTTTTTTTTTTCTGAGGCTGGGGTTAAGTGACTTGCCCAGGGTCACACAGGGAAGTGTTAAGTGTCTGAGATCAGATTTGAACTCAGATCTTCCTGACTTCAGGACTGGTGCTCCACCTAGCTGCCCCCTCATTCTCTTTTCTATGAGCCAGTGCTTCTCCCTTTATTGATATAAGGTATTGTCATTCATTAATAATGTTATTCAAAATTTTATAAGGTAAAAATGGGCATGGAAATTAAAAATGCTATATATCCAGACTACTAATAATATCCAAACTTTCTTATTACAAATGAAGGAAAAGGCATAGAAAAGTTAATTTATTGATATAACTATGTGTATACACACATATACATCTTCATCTGTCTATTTATGTATCTCTGTCTATCATCTATCTATCACTCTATCAATCCTGATATACTGAAGTTCCAAGAGCAATATAGCAGTGTTAAAGGCAAAAACAAAATGGGAGGTTGAATTTATCTACTAGGAATATAATATTTAATCAGTAATTTATCCTTTTTACTGGATGCAGATGATTCTGGAGGAGAGAAAGGCAAGTGACTTTGTACAATCCTGACTCAGTTAAATCCAATTCATTCACAAATCATGATATCCCCTTCTCTAGAACAAAGCATAAACAATAATCAATAATCAACAATCTGTCGGTAGTAGTAACTGCCCCATTGGGATCTAGTTCCATTTGGACAGCACAATTTGCTCCTCCCTCCCTCCTTCCCTTCCTTTCTTCCTTCCTTTCTCCCTCTCTTCCTTCCTTCCTTCCTTCTTTCCTTTTCTTTGGGGCTAGTCAACTCAGACTGTAAATTGCAAAGCAGGTGTTGATCTGTATTAGCAAGGTTAACTTTGTTACTGGATGGTCACTAGACCCATGAAATTAGGGGGAAAAGCATCATTTCCCATTAGAGTGAATACTTTCAACTCATACATTATTTACCACATGATGATTTAGAAGCTGATTAGAAATTATGACACTATGGAAAAGGACACCAGCTATTGAGTCACAGGATCTGGTTTTGAATCCAAATTTTGATACTTAACTACAACTTAGTCTTTTGAAAAAGCACTTTTCTTGGTATCTCCCCTTCTTCATTTGTGAAATCAAGAGCTTAAACTAGATGGTCTTGGAGGTCCCTTCCAATTTTTTGATGTACGATTGTACTTCTTTTATGACTCCCAGAAGTGCTGGTGCAGTGTTGGGCCCAGAGTAGAATCAATAAATGCTTTCTGACTTGACCTGAGTTCTTGTTTATACCCTAAAGCTTAATAAAATGGAAATCTATAATATCTACTCTATGGGCTAGGGGTTCCATTTATAGTTTGTTCAAATCTATTGACTCCTGAAGATAATATTTTTAAATAGATAAAATAAATTATGTAGGACTACAAAAAATCAATTATGTTGAAATAATTATTCAAATATTATTTTTAAAGCCAAATTCATAGACCTAGGTTAAGAATTAGTGGGACATTCTAATAATAAAATTGTGAAGGGATAACATCAGAAAAAGTTAGTTAACCAGACTAAGCAAAATATACCAGAAATCATAGCAGATGACTTAAATAATCCAATTCTTTACTTCCAACACTATAGAGACATACAATGGTTCCTCCTAACATTCATAAAAGAAATGTTTAGAAATCCACCCATACCCATAAAATAGGTAGAGAGCTCCTTATGTGCATTGAGGCCAATTTAGATTTCAGTTTTCAGGTTAGAAAATCAGACTGAGGGGGAAAAAAAAAAAAGTTTTATCTTATTTGCCTTCCTGTTTTTTGTTTTTCATCTAAAATCTATAAACTGTACAATAATATAATTATATAGTGTGTTCATTTCTTATATAAGTTAACTTCTATCTGGAGAACTCACTAAGGTATAAGAATTTTAAAAAAGAATTAGGGTCAGCATGTTTCCTTCTTTATTTGGACAGTCCCCTTATGGCAGCACATAATATCAAGAATTCATATTTGCTTACTGTCTGTTCTATAATTGCTCCCCAATGTTAAAAGCAAATACATGCAAATGTTTTCCAGATCCCTGTGTTATCTTTGACTGGTTGTCCCTGTTGAAATGGCTTTCTTTGTTTCTACCAGTTTTTTCCTGTAAGGAAGCATGAAAAACAGCTAAATCTCAAAGGGAGAGAGGGGGGAGGCAACAACGTGGAGGGTGACATTTTCAAATGCTTTCCTAAAGCCTGCTATTAAGGTGAAGATTGTTTATTTCATTTAATTGTAAATAAGGTGGATTTTCTTGCAAAGCAAGGCAGTGATCACAGCTAAATCTTTGCCAAGGACAAATAATTTTAAGAAGGTCTGTCACTGAGTACAGACTACAGTGCAGAAGAAAAATCATAGTTCTTTGAAAAAATGAGCAGAAATAAAATTCACTTGTCAAGAAACCCTGGAAATGTTTAATAGAGGCAGGTAACTATTTTCTGCCGGCTGCAGTGATGCAGAAATATGGAGTGACTTAAAGGCCATGCACCTCTCTGAATAACCAGATGGGGACTGACTGAAAGGAACATCTTATTTGAAAAGTTTCATTTTAGGAAGATAGAAACAGATGAATCAATATCATATTCAAAGAGCTTATTTATATGTTATATAATTGTAGCTCCCATTTTGCTTATTTTACAAAGTATTCTCCCAATGACAGCAATAATTATTTCCATTTTTCAGATAGGAAAACAGACCAAGAGAGTTTAAGTGATTTACCTATAAAGTGACTTTCCAGCCATTTCTTCAATATTCTGCTTAAACTCTTGCCATCATCTTCTTGTCTTTGCGACTACAACCTTGGACATCATCCATGGGAAGCTAACTCTGATAAGTGAAGTTTTATTTTTATTTTGTTTAGAAAAATACCTTTATGATACTCCTAGGTCGTTTCCACATTCTAATATTATATATAAGTATTTCTCCCATTTTCCAGCTCCCCTTGATATGTTGTCATTCACCATTATAATCTAAACTCCTTGGGGATGCAAATTGTCACATTTGCTTGGATTTGCATTCTTTGCACCTAGCATAATGGCTCAGACAAAATAAATATTTAATCCATACATGCATGTGCGATTATATACATGCATGTATTATGTATCATTACAATTACTAAACATCAAATCTGAGAAATTAACATCTCTAACATTCACCATATTTTTTTACTATTTGTTGTTGTTCAGAAGGTTCATTTATGTGTTACTCTTCATGACCCCATTTAAAGTTTTTTGGGCAAAGATACTAGAGGGTTTGCCATTCCTTTTCTAGCTCATTTTACACACACACACACACATACACACACACACACACATATATTATATATATATATATATATATATATATATATATATATATATATATATATATATATAATGATGAAACTGAGACAGAGATAAGTCACTTGTCCAGCTTCACATAGCTAATAAGTGTCTGAGAGCAGATTTGAATTCAGGAAGTCTTCCTGAATCCAGGCCCAGCAATCTATCCACTGGGTTACCTGGCTACCCTTTTACTATTTCTCCTCACTACATTCAAAAATACAAATATTTGCAGATAAATAAGGGAATTAATGACGGGGATAAATGTCTAGAGGAGTCAACATATTTTGAAAAGAGACACAGAAATGCAAATAACTCAGAAAGCTGTAACCAGTTTTAAGTAACTTACACAGAACAGTGAACTCCCTAGAAGTTACTTGTGTGAGATTGGAGCTTTAGAACTTTGCTTTACTGATCTCTTTCTATTAGGGATGACTTCAGCTCTCTGCACTTCAGTTTTGTGATTAGAAGCATAAGCAAAAAGGAAAGAAGAATAATATAGATCTATGAAGAATGAAATTCTAAGAGACAGAATTTCTGGATAATTAATAATCAATTTACAAATTAGGTTAACTGTCAATCAACAAATTGATGGTCAATGATTTCTCTTGTAACCAAAGATGCCAAGGGAGATCCTGAAATACTTAAATCTCTTCTGAGAGAGATCTTCCATGACAAGGGAAAATCAACACTGATTAGTGAACATTTAATGAAGAGGTAAGCTAAAATTCTTCTTGCTGAGACCTTGGCTTGATTGTGAGAATCAGTAGCATAAAGGAAAGCATTCCAGGAAAAGCTTGCCCAAACTGGATTCTGTTTATGCTCAAAATAGAAATAAGGTTTCCCAGTTGGGTGGGGTCCCGGAGAACTAATGAGCATTGAAGACTAGGAGAATCTTGTCAATTAGCTATGACCTTCAGAGTCTGACTGATCTTTTCAAGAATTGGGCTTTAACAAAAATAAAAGAAAAAGAATGGATCACAAATTAATAATTTGGTATTAATTTGATATAATAGTAATTTCTCAGACCATTTCTAATGTTCTTTCTTATTCTATTGTTTTATGACAATGAATTTAATGACTTCTAAAAAGAGAGCAGAAAAATGAATTACTGTATCAGAAGATTCTGTTTATTATTCATTATTTCAAATTATTATAGCTATCCTATTGGCTTTGAATCATCCTCAGCGACTGCTATTTGTGACATATAAAAAATCCCATATTAAATCCTTTTTAAAAAGTAAATAAAAATCCACTAGAGAAACAAAGAAGTTTGATACAAATTATTTTATTTGCAGGAAAACACAGAGCTCTATTTACCTTTTTAAAAAAAAAGAAAGAAAAAAAAAAGAAATTGTACCAGAAAGGTTTGCCCTGATAATTCTCATAGATTTCATGATTTCATTTTTCTTCTTTTCAGTTGGAGAATAAATTGAGATTTTGGTTATGTTTTGTTTTGTTAGAGATTTATTTCTTATTTTCTCAAATATTTTCTGCAGGTAAAAAATTAAAAAACAACTGATAAAACAGAACTTATCACAAAGATAAATACTACCTAACAAGATGTTAAAATTGTGAATATCCTATTATTGATAGCTAATTTCCCTACATTAAACAAAAAGTTAAAAAAAATCAACATTGCCTTACATTATGTATTACCTTTTAAATCAGTCAATATAGATATTCATGAAAAGAAGGAGGATTAGCTATGTCATGTTAACAAATCATTCAACCCTTATAATTCCCAGTTTATTCATCTGTAAAATGAGGAGGTCAGAGTAGATTAGGGCTTTTTCCCTTTTTGTCTGTCATGGTTTCCTTTGGTAATCCTCTTCTAAAAATAATAAGTAAAAATGTACAAAATAAAATGATTATGATTACAAATGAATCAATGATATTGAAATATAATTATGAAAATACTTTTTAAAAATCTACAAATCCCAGAGTAGCAACCACTGAGCTAATTGAATCTAACAAATTCAATTTAATAAACATTTTTCTTTCTCTTAATTCTTAGTTTCACTCAGTTTTTAATCCTGAATTTTTCTATCTCTAAGCTTCTAAAATTCCAAAATAGAGTCATAAAACATAAAATGAATATGCCACAAATAGAATTACTGTTCCTTTCCAAGAAAAGTTATCAATCATGAGTCATTGTTAATCATTAGCCTCAGCAGTATCTGAGATTATAGCAAAGCCATAATGACATGGTCTTGATGGAACAGCAAATTATTTCTAAAATCAAAAACAAAATCTTTATTAATATACTAATCTATCATTTTCTTTCCAGTTCTGAGATATCATTTTCTTTCTAGTTTGAAGATAGTTGTCTCATCTGTTTAAGGATTATTCTTGTCTATAGTTTTCTTACATTGTTACCTCAAAAGTCTTTTCAAGGTAGAATATAGTAGAGATTCTATATTGAATTTTCATATGCATGAACACATACACGTATATAAACACACACATACATATACGATCTGAAAAATCAGTGGAATATAATGGTGAAGAGCCTTCAGTCTGGAGTCAGAATATCTTGGTTCAAGTATTCCCAAAATAGTAACTCTCTATTGTTTCTGAGGTCAAACAAAAATTCCCGGTTTGGCTTCTAAAGCCTTTCCTTTATATGCCTGTCCCTTCTTATTTTTCCAACCTTCTGACACTTTACTCACCTCCATATTATACCTTGATCTAGCTACAATGCCCTACAATGCCCCATTTGCTGTTCCTCATATAATTGCACTCCATCTCCTGACTTTCTGCTTTTTATGCCTAGAAGTCTCTCCCTTTGCATCTTTGCCTCATCACTCATCTGACTGCCTTCAAGTCTCACCTAGGATCATATCTTCTTTCCAGTTCCCCCTTACTGCTTGTACTTCATCACTGAAATTACTTCCAATTTACTTTGCATATACCCTATTTATACATAGCTGTTTGTATGTTCCTCTCCCTTTTCCACCCATTAAATTATGAGTTCCTTGGGGTCAGGGGCTCTTTTTGCCTTGCTTTGTTTCATCAATGCTTATTACAATTTCTGGGACATAATAAAAGCTTAATAAACACTTCTTGACTTGATTTCTACCTGTGAGATTTCAGACAAGATACTAAACACTTTTTGGTCTCAGTGTCTTCATTTTTATCATAAAAGATGGAGTTGGATTGTATAGCCTCTAAGTTTTGATTTAGTACAATGGTACCTAGCTCTACTTGAGGGAAATACTTTATTACACTCTCCTGGGAGGAAAAAAAAAGGCATCTGAGTGATTTTTAGGACAATTCTAACAAAACAAAATACAATCGACCAACCAGAGAATTAAAAGTACTTAGTTAGCTGACAATTTCTAAATGTTGCCACAATTATTTATGTGATTCAGCCAATGAAACCCACTTAATTAGATTTTTTCCTCAAACCTATAACTTTTTTTTTTTCATACTAAAGTGTTTCTTGAGTAGTGAAAAGATTAACATGACTCACTAATAAATAACTAATTTGGGTCCCAGGGAAAATAGTACACTCTTACACAGTTGAAAATTATAAAGCATTTTAAGATTTGTAAAAAAATTTTAAATACATCATCTTATTTAATGCCCACAACTACCCGAAAGATGAGGACACTGGAATGACTTGTTACACAGGAAGTATTTATCTTGGATAAGACTCAAACATAGATCTTCAGAATTTCAAGGCTAGCATTCTATTCATTACACATTAGGATGTAATTGAGAACCACTTTAATGTAAAACAAAATCTAATCTTTTGACCTAAGATATACTTTTAAGAACCATCGACAGCTAGGTGGCAGAGTGGATATAGTACTTGACTTGAAATCAAGATCAGAGTTCAAATCCTGTCTCAGACATTTACCAAGGTCCTGTGCAAATAACTTAATCTTTGTCAATCTCAACTTCCTCATAAATAAAAGGAGAAAAATAGGACTTATTGCCCAAGGTTGTTGTAAAGATCAAATGAAATAACACATATAGAACACTTTGCAAATCGTAGCGTTAAAACTGTTACTATTATTATTATTGTTGTTGGTTTTCTTGGATTGTCCTAAACAATTAGATTGTCTCATCTAGGAGAAATATATTTAATTAATTTGTTGGCTTTCATCCGTTTATGACTCATTCACCATGCCCAAAATATTTATGAGTAAACACAATGAAAACTAAATGTGGCAGATTGGCTAAAGAAGGGTCTGCAATCCAAAAAAAAATTGCTTCCAAAGCAATGAGTTCCATGATGCATGAGGTCTATGCTATTATATTTGTTTCTTTGCTTGTTTCTCTTCAAAAAGCTGTTGCTGCTGCTAGGTGGCCCAGTGAATAGAACACTGGTCCTAGAGTCAAGAGGTCATGAGTTCAAATCCAGCTATATATTATTAGATAGGAACCCCAAGTAAATTACTTAATCCTGATTGTCACTCCCCTCAAAAAAATTCCTTGTTGATTTCCCAGCCTCCTTTGAACTCACCATTACTGATAAGATTTGACACATTTTAGTGTTTTAAATTCCCTTGCCTCTCCATGGAAAGGAGAGAAATAGAATCCATCAATTGTTCTCATGGATCAGAAGCAGTTATATTTTATAATCATTCTGTATATGGTTTTCCTGGTTATAATTTCTCTGTAAGTCGGTTAATAATTATGGAATTAAGTACCTCCTATGTACCACACACTGTGCTAAATAAAGAAAAAGACAAAATATAACCCCTTCCTTCTCAGAAGTCACATTCCAGTGGAAGAGGTAACAATTATATATAAATAAGTTTTATACAGTATAAATTGGAAGTAATCAGTTGAAGAAAGGCACTAGAATGAAAAAACATTGGGTAAGACTTCCAGTGTAAGGTGGATTTAAACTAGGATTTGGAAAAAGATAGGGCAGTCAGGAGGCAGAGATGAGAACAAACCATTTAGGTATAGGAGACAGCCAATTAAAATGTCCAGACTCAAGAGACAGACTGTCTTGCTTGAGAAAGAACAAGGAGCTATCACTGAATCAAAGAATATGTTGGTCCACTAGCTGACATAATGCACAGTGGAACTCAAGTTCAAATCAAATCTCAGAAACTAGCTGGGTGACTATCTGAATAAGTCATTTAACATCTAATTCAGTTTCCTCATTGAATGAAGTTAATAACAGCATCTAAGTTGGATTGTGAGATCAAATAAGACAATAATTGTAAAGTACTTAAAATATATTAAAAAAAAAAAAAAAAAAAAAGGAAAACTTGGGGGGAGGAGCAGAGTGGCTTAAAAAAAAAAAAATCTGGGAAGCTGAGGAGATCAAAGAAAAGTCAAGCAAAGGTATAAGTGTCAAACATACTCTCCATACTCTATATTGAGAATCTGAAGGATTTTCTATATTAATGAATAGATTAATCTATAATTGTAAGGATGTTTTTCATTTGGGTCAAGTTTATTCCCAATTCATAGATAGAGCTTTTTTGTTACTCTACTCCAAATTCTCAGCTTGTCCAGAATCCTAGCTGTGAGATTCTCAGAGAGAACAAAATGTCCCATCCAAAAGTTTTGTAGAAAATGAATATTGATTTTAGAAGAAATTTGCTCCCAACAACAAAAGTACCAGTCATGTTCTTTTTTAATTAGAAAATATTATTAAGGATTTGATTTGATTCTAGATTAATATCCCAGTGTTTTGCTAAATTTCTGAGGTAGTGTCACTGGTTTGAAATACAAAATAAATAAATAAAAATGGGATAACAAATTTGAAAGACTTAAATAACCACATAGTGGGAATTGATATTGATACTGCTCCAGTGTTGTTCTAAATGTCCAAAGGCCTCAGTAAATTCTGATAACCTTGAATATGTCTTTTTTATTTTTATTTTTTTAGCAACACCTGTTGTTGAAAGGGTGTGTAATAAGAAACAGCTTCCATCTTTCATTCCATCTGTTGTTCATTGCGAATTCAGAAGAGTCAAAGGGGACATCTCAACTTTCCCAAAGCAACATGGGAGATTTTTCCTTGAAAGAAGGAGTTTAGGCTTTCTCAGGCTAAAAAGGATATCAAAAAGGGCCATGCTTTAAAACTCATATGTAGGGCTATCAAGTGCTTTCCATGATTAAAGGTTCTATTTCTCATATCAATGACCAAGAAGTTTTGTTTCACTTCCATGGCGTTTCTTTAAAGAGGAGAAAGTATTTACCTACATCTTGGCTCCTCTTTGATTTCTTCAGCTTTCTAGCTTCCTGTCCCCCTTCAGCCTTTGGAAGAGAAAGGATTTCTGTTGAACATCTAAGCTGTTAAATGGTGGCAAACTAAATGATGGCCACCCTGTGAATTTTTGTGGCAGGAGAAAAGACTTTCAGGTGCATTTGACTTTTGAGTCAGAATTAGTAGGTCCCTATCACATTTAGAAGATTTCTTCTTGGAGATTTGTTGCTGGATGACTTCCAATACAGATAAAAGTAATTTTGGAAGAAAGATGCAGTGTTGACTGTTGCCTATAGGAGCCCAGGAGATGCTTGGTTCTAGAATTTTCAGGAGATAACAATGACAATTTTTATCTGAAAATAAATTGGGTTATTTTGGATTTTTAACTTCCTTTTAATGAAAATTCAATCAAATAGGGTTTTTTATCTCAAGAACTATAACTGAAATGTAATTCTTCTGAAGCCTCCTATAGCCTGCCAAGATACTGGGTTATTTTACCCATATTGATCAACACAGAAGTATATCATTCTTCAAGGCTCTGTCAGTATTCTTCATTTAGAATAATGTGATTGGTCCCCAAAGAGACAATGGCAATGAACTCTGAATCTGTGTAGAGCAAAGGCCAACATCTACTTTGAAGCAATATTCTTTGCCTCAGTTTTATAGGATCCAAGCATCAGAGCTATCAGGGACTTCAGAGGCAATATAAACCGTATCTCCTCCCCTAGCAATTTACATATGAGAAAACTGAGGTCCAAAGAGGTTAAATTATTTCCTAGGACAGTACATAAAAAAGCAGAAATTGAATCCATGTCTTTTCTTTCATTAAAAATTCAAATACCATAGTCAAGAAATCGTTCTTCCATGTGTTTTTATTTACAACAATATCACAGCGTGAAAACTAAGAGTACATCTTGAACACACCAGCATACCCAAACAAGAAAGTTTGAATCACCCAGATATCTGGATGATAAGAGGTTAGCTGAACAATGCTGCATCATGTAATAAGGACCACTGAAATCTGGATGGCAGGTAAAAGTGTCTATAATTGGGCCTATTATTTATAACTCTACTAGGTCAGTATAATAGAACTTTCAAAGAAATGAAAATGAATATTACTATGGAGAGTAATTAATCTCTCTATCCCATGCCAGGGGACAACTTCTTGAATAGACAGAGGTATTCTCAATTACTGCAAAAAAATAAAATAAAAAACAAGCTAGCTGCAGAACATAAGAAACTTAGATATGCTCATTTTGCTCATATAATACATTAACTCAAGGCTACTACTGAGAACATTTCAGTTCCTGCTGTTATAAATATACATTTGTTCCCCATTCATCAGAATAAGTAGAGTACTCGTATACCACACATTCGCTGCATTTTTAAAGCAATACAGACATTGCTTTTCCCTTGTTTTTTTTAATTTTTAATTTGGTGAGGTTTTAGAGATGAGTCCAAATGCTATCACCATTTTCCCTAATCACAACTTTCCCAGTGAGTAAGGCCTGGGACTAAAAACTCATATTAAAGAGAAATTAAATGAGCTTTTGTTTGACATTTGGACATGAGTGAATATCTTAGGGCCTACTCATTCAATAGTACTGATATCTCTTTAGATTTTACATTTTCTATACTGGGTTACTCATACTTATGAAATGAAGTATTCATTTGAATGAATTTCAAATACTATATATTTTTCAAAAATCATGTTTTCAAATATTCCACATGTCAAATGTAGACATCAGATTATATTACACCTTATGAATTATAGTTTATAAAGTAATTGCTGGATATTACTATATCTGAAGCAATTGTTTGAGACCAGATAAGTAAATCTTTAGTGAACCCACAATAAAACAAACACATGAAAGAAGAAAAAGAGGGAGGAAAAGAGGCAGGCAGGCAGATAGGAAGGAAGGAAGGAAGGAGTGAAGGAAAAAAGATGCAATCTCCAAGCAAGATCACTTCAGATCAATACTTATTGCTTGTACTTTCTAACTACAATCCTAAATAATGAGAAGCCTAAGATATCCAATATTCTTTTACTTATATTCAGATTCATCTAATATTACACAAAGAGAGTTGTAGAGAAAAGAAAGTCTGCTACAATTATTTTTAATTATTGAAGTTCCAAAGAAGAAAAGTTTGGCTAGATGTCAGTAAAAAGTTGCTAACAATAAGCATTACCCCAAAGTGACACTACAACAACTTCATATGGTAGGAATTATTATTCCCATTTATTTTTTTCCTTCCCACCATCATATAAGGAAACTGAATAGTACTAATATGGGCTGAGACATATATAGACCTTATATGAAAAGCCATTTTACATAGTTTGTATATTTTATTCTCCTTTATTACTACAGAAATTTTATCAAATGTTTACTATAATGCTGTTTTAGACAGAATTCAAAACTAGTTCTCTCCTGGATCTAAGACTAATATGCCTTCTGCCCAGAAATAATTTTAAATTTTAAGTTCATTTATGCTATTTCATGTTTTCTCATATACAATTTTATTTGATTCTTAAAACAACCTCAAAAGTTTGATTTACTATTGTCCCAAATTGTAATCTAATATTAAATTATCATGGAGTTTTAACATTGCATAATGGAGGATAGCCAACAAAAATGTATAGCATCCAGAATTAGAATGTCTTGCTCAAGAAGTAGCAAGAAAACCAATGTTACATGATATCAGACCACCTTGAGGAACATATGATATAAAAATTTGGAAAGGCAGGAGCACAGATTATGTAAGTCATTGTACTATAATTTATTGCAAAATCACCCAATGGTTTGACTTTACAATACAATGAATGGTAAAGACACACAAGTCTTGGAACTTTACAAATTCATTGAGTTTGAGAAAAGTTACAAGCAAGATGATTCTCAAATTTTAAATATTCCATCCCTAAAATGGAGTACTTTGAGGGCAGGAAATTTTTGTGGCTGGCTCTTAACTGCACAAAACACCAATTAAAATAGTCTGTCCAGTTCAGTAGATAAACCCTGGGGAGTTGCCAGAATACAGAAAGAGAAAATAATTTGCTCAGGAGCAGAGAACTATAATATTCTGACGTGGGATTTGAATTGAGATCTTTAAGACTCCAAAATTATTATTCTCTCTTCCATCTATCTATCTATCTACATCATAAAAGCATCAATGGGGACTATATTGAGTTGAACTTTATGTTCCTTTCCTTTGCCCTAAGTCATGTTAATCAAATTTAGTGAAGTGGAAACAAATAAATAAAGAAATGAATGAATGAATGAACAGATAGATAGATACACCAACCAGTCAAAATAACAAACATGACAAATTTGCTTTTGCAAATAAATCCAGCATAATAGTAAGCAGTGAAAATAGTAGTGTTTTATTTTCCTTTTCTAAAATACATCACTATTATTTCAGTTGAATAGTTTCTGCATCTATTAGAGGGAGCCATGGATTGGGGAGTTTATCCCTCAATCTACTATAAACTTAATGGACAACCTTAAATGCATCATGTAATTTCTCTGTGCTCAATTTTTCTATCTGCAAAATAAGACAAAAATACTTACCTGCACCCAACTAATGGAGCAGCATTAGGAAATATTAAATTGCTTAAATGAATAAAAATTTTCAAGATCCTTTGCCCTTATTGGAATAGTTGAAAAAGAAAAATCAAGGTTTTGTTGATAGCATCATCATTATCCAAATGGAAAGTAATTTCTGTAACTACCATGCTTGAAATATACACTATTATTCTGGTTAATTCCTGCATAAGTATTTCAAGAACAAGAGAATAAGCCAGTATTATTACCAATGGAGAAGAATAAACAAGGTACATAGTTCTTTCCCTGATTAGCAGCATATTAGTAAAAGATTCAGAACAAAATTAAATTGAGATTTCTCCTCAGACAGGAGAGGCATTTGATAAAGAACAGTCTGAAAAGACATCTGTCTTACGTACTGCTGCACGTTAACATTTCCAGTCACTAAATTAACTTTAGTCAAGGTTAACTAAGTGCATTCTATTGTCCCAGAAGGGTCTCTTGGTTATACAATTTGTACTTGAATCCTTCTGGAGATTGCAAAAGGCCAAATGAAATCTTTCACATTTGGCTAGGGAGAGGAAAGCAGAAAGCAATAATTTGGACCCTAGTGAAATATATTAGTGGATGTATGTTTAAAAAAAAAAAAAAAAAAAAAAAAAAAAAAACCTCTGTCCAGAAGGCAGCCCTCTCTCATCTCTGGTATTCAGAAGCCTAGCTAATGCATATTTAACATGAGGGGTCATTTGTCATTTCTCTGACAAACCTCTCACTTTGGAAGGGAGAATCATCTTTTTCACTCAATCACTAGCCAAGGTAAACAACAAATTGTAGCAAGAGATAAAGATAGATGAATGTTAATTGGTTCTTTTAAAACAGGGAGAGATACTTTAGGGAAAAGATGTATAAGTATTTTAGCCTGAAAAAGTGGAGAAACTGCGCATTGACATATTCTTTTCCTTATGGCAAATACATCTGACATATGATAAACTGATACCAAATGCAAACTGTAATATACAGTCTGGGACAAAGTCTCTAGAAAGTAAGTTAGGAAGGTAATCAAGTATATTCTGATCCCAGGTCTGCTAGTCACTCACTGTATGGCCTTGGGCAAATCCCTTATTCATGCTCAGTCTCAGTTTATCCTATACCAAAAGGGGATATTAAAACCATGAAGAACCATAGAGATGATTTATATGAAAGTTCTTTGAAAGAATTGAACTTGCCATATAAATATGAAATATTGTTTTTGTCTAGGTGGCTTGTAATATCTCCAGGCAAATCTAGGACATAGATCCACAAGGACGAAAATAAATGTTAAATGATGACATGTTTCATTCTCTGGTTTGAAAATGGTCAAAGGGAACAACATCCTTGCTTTAGTGACTTGTCTCATTTTACCCATTTACATGATTATATTACATTACATGATGTCCAGGCAGGACAGAATACTCAAGGAACAGAAGAAAGCAAATGAGCATTTTTTTTCTTTTTAGTTTTGAGATAATGGGAAAAAATAAATTCATATATATTTCTGAACATATCTATATATGTGTATGCACCTACATACTTTACTATATATGTAATTCTTAAAATTCTCAAAATTCCCTGTATATGGGAACACTTTATATATTTAAAAACGTAATTTATATCTTTCCCAAAAGAAAAAAATGGATTAAATGTTTTATATATTTTTCACTAAAATATAAATTTAGACTATGTACCTAAATCCATATCATCCTGTAAAAATCCAATATGAAATACCCATGATAATTGAGAACTTATTTAAACACAATTGAAAGATGAAAGGAATAGTCTAACTATTTGTTTTCTTCTCAAAAACAAAGTATTAATATTTACGAAAATGTCTAAAATGATCTTTACACTGACTTCTTGTTGCAATACTATAAGGAATGCATTCATAGGATTGAAAGATCATGGAGAAAGAATTCCCTGGAATGATCCTCTGGTCTAACCTCATAATTTACAGATCATAAGGTGACAGGGTCCTAATTGGAGAAAAAAATAGATGTCATCTCACAGAACTCCCTCATTTTCCAAGTGAAAATACTCAGACACATATAATTTACTTGATTTGCTCTAGGTTATGTGGCTGTGGAGACAACAGAATAATGAGGAAATCTCCTTTGTGGCAGCTTTTGTCTTATATTTGCTATCTCCTTTTCTCCAAATCTTTTAACTTTTTTCTTCTATGCCATGACCTTAATCCTCTTCAATTTATATTCTTCCTCTAACAAGGACCCTAGACCTAGCTATCATCCTTCTGTGATGTTCTGACCAAGATGAAATATAATAAGACAATCCCAACCCCCTAAATTCTAGAATCTGTGCTGCTCTTCATGCAGTCTCAGACTGAATTATCCTTTTCCCCTTTTTGGAGATAGGAAAGGCTACCATAACATAGCCTTTATTCATATTGAACTATTTAATATGTCCACTAAAATCCAGGATTTTTTTCCCCAGAGGTCGATGTTCTGCCATACTTTGCCCAAACTTGCAAAATTAATCTTTAGAATACATGCGAAATATGTTGCATATTAATATTTCATTTTAAATATTGAGTAAAATCTAACCTTTCTCTTCTTTCATCCCCATGACCACATTTTTGAAGTATTGCAATAGTCTGTTGGAAGGTCTATCACCCTGCTTCAAGTTTTTTCTTCACTCTAATCTATTCTCCATTCAATTACACTTGCCACCTTGATTTTCCTAAAGTATAGGTGCAGTCATGTCACCTCATTATCTAATAAAATCCAGGGACTCTTATCACTTCCAAGATCAAATAGAAAATCCCCTGTTTGGCATTCAAATCTATTTATAATACAGTCCCCTGTCCCCTAGTTTTCTATTCTTCTTAGGCCTTATTCCCTACTACTTACTTTTTGATTAAGGGACATTGACCTCTTTTCTATCATTTTCTCTGATTGTCCCAAATATTGGAAATGTTCTCCTTCCTCACCAAGGCTTTCCTAACTTCTTTCTACTGTAAGCCTTTTAAAATTCCTTTTATTTTTGATACCTTTCCTCCATGGATCATCTCAAACTTATCATATTTATATCTTGTTTGTACAAAATGTCTGCAAATTCTTTCCATAGTTAAACTATGAACACCTTGTGAAGAGGAACCGTATTTCCTTTCTTTGAATTCCCAGTATCTTACACAGTAGCTAGCACATAAGAGGTGCTTTAAATAAATGTTTATTATCTGACCAATGTGGCAAATGTAATTAAGCTTTCTGTACTTATTATGTGATATGAAGAGCAAATATATTAAGGCATTCTGGCCTCGGTTCTACAATTTGTCTCCATTAAAATGACTTCAGTGAAAGGATAGAATTTTGACTGGACCTTAAAAGATGAATAGAATTTAAATAGGGAAATAAGAGTGGGACTGGTTTTCTGTGTGGAAAGAGCAGGAAGAACATCATTAACAAAGAATTTCTGAATTTTTAGAGACTTTCATCTTTAATAAAAATTCCACCCCTCACTGAAGTCTTTTCAAAACCAACTGATTTCTCCTTCTTCTCAATTCTATAGCACTTATTATCTGAAGAATTCATTTGGCTTTTATCACACACTGACTGCCTCGTATTTTAGTTATCTTTTCATGTCTATATGTCTTATCTCTCCAACAATACTGAAAGATCTTTGGAACTGTGCCTCATGCTTTAACAGTGGCCCCTGCTCCTACCACAGTGCCCTGCATATGCGTGTCTTTCGCATAGGTGTTGATTAAAGTACAAATGCATTTGATGTATTTCTAGTGATTTCAAAAACTACAGTGTGACCTTTGGGGACTCTACTAGAAACCACAGAAAATCATAGAATCACAGAATTTTAGGACTGAACAGAACCTTAGAAGTCGTATTCCATTCTGCTATCTGAACAATTTTCCAATACAACATACCAAGCAAATAGTTACCCAGCTTTTTCTTGGAAGGTCTCCAGTAGAGAAAAGCCTATCTTGGGGCAAGATTCTGTTGGATACAACAACAATAAGAACAACTAGTATTTTTTAGTATTTTAAATTTGGTATTTTAAAGTCCAAGCGCTTTCCAGTTTGACTCTTTCAAAAATCCTGTGAAATAGATGCTATTATTTTCATTTCCCACATTAAAAAACTGAGGATAAGAAGTTATTTGCAAAGAGTCACATAACTAATAAATGTTTCAGATCTTCCTTATTTCAGACCTTTTATACTTCAAGGAAAGTATTTTATTCTATACCTTGTCCCTTGATTCTCCATAATAATGAAAACTGAATTGAGCAGCTTTACCTTTTCTGCATAATTTATTGTTATTTTCTCAACCACCAGAGCATGGATTTTCTCCCTTCTTGGTCCCTGTAGAGCTTTAAAAAAAACCAAAAACCAAAACCCAAAAAACTCCTCTTTTTTTTTGGTTTTATGTGTGGCACACACCACCAAATTGAGGTCACTGTTAGAGCTTTCTTTCCTGATATTCTCACATCCACATACTAAACTTTTGAATTCATCCTGTCATCTTCCCCTACCACCATTTTCTATACAAATCTTTTTTTTTTTTTAAATCTAACTTAGTAGATTAATTCACCATATCTCTACAGTGATATCATTGACAGCTTGTCTTTGTTCCTTATGGAATCATAGCAACAGTGCAATAAACTATACAATGATGCAATTCAACAAATATGTAGCCATTTATTTATAAAACAAATTGGAAATTCTGTAATGGGGATACAATGATTAAAGTACAAGAGTACTTTTTCTTAAGACTACCTCACTATGCTTTCTCATGCCTTAATCTAAGTTGTATTTCAAATCATTTCTCTTATATAAGTAAGAAATATTTTCTTCAAGCTAAGCTAAAACTCCATTTCTCACTCTTTTCTTTATCCATGAGCAAATCAAAAGTAAAACAAACATGTTTAATACCCTGAGAAGAGAGAGAGGAATTTTCTGTTTGATAACTAATTCTTATTCCATGTTCCACTGATCCAGAAAAAGAACAATTGTGTAAAGGTAGTCACTGAACCAGTGCCTGCTTACTTTCTTAAGCCTAAGGGGTACCTTTATGTGAAATGGAGTTTATGACTTTCAGGAGACTAGAGGAATAACATTCAGATAAGAGATCTTTACATTCACAGACCACAAAGCATGGTTTCCTTTTGATCCACTACATGGCCAAAAACACTCACATTCAAATATGAATTAGGATCTTCACTGAAAGAGACTATTTCCCTTTTATTAGGATTCTTCAGTTAAATGATGATAAAAAAAATTTAGTTAAAGGAAATACTGAAAGAAGAAAAGAAAAATTCCCAAGTGCTACTTAGCTTAGACTCCTTCCATCTCCCCTAATGCTAAAATCAAAACATCCAATTAGTTTAGCTGCCTGGCAGTTACTTATAGATATTATACAATGCCTACAGTTTGATCCAGCTGTTAGAGTGATAATACAAAATGTTCATTTTCAATATGGAAACTTGGGGACACATATTCCTTACTTTCAGTCTCTCGTGGTCATAAGAATATTTCAATATTCATTCCAATGGATTGTACATACATGGGGTTATATTTTACCCTGGGTGCATTTCTATAAAAAGTGCTCACATACCAATTAGAATAGTGTAGCCTTGCTGTGGCCTGAATTTTACCCAATTATAAGGACATTCATTTGATATACTAACTGGTCTTGAATCCCTACATTTACTCACTGTATGATTCTGGACTAGTTACTTACATCTCTGACCTTCAAGTCTCCAAGATGAGATTCCTATATCTATTTTGCTTATATCTTGGATATATTGAGTTCCACACTAGAATATAAGGTTTTTGAAGGCAAGAATCTTTTGCTTTTTTTTTTTTTAATTCTCTGAGCTTAGTGCATTGCCTGATAGATAACAGACTCTTAAAATGCTAATTGATTGATCTAGAAAATACTAATAATCACTAATAAAGAGTAGTAATCACTACTCTACATGGTTGTAATGAGTACTAAAGGGCAGAATATATGCAAAGTCCTTTGCAAACCTTAAAACATTATAAAGATTAGTTATTATTATCATTACCCCATCTGTTCCTAGAATCTGTCTTTCTACTAAATAAATGTTCCTTTTATTCTTATTGTCATCCTTCTATGAGGTCATGAAGTTGCCCTGGAATATCAAAGAGCTTGTCTATGTTTAGTAGATCCTTAGTTAATACCTTTTAAATGAAAAACTGAGTAGTAGAACCCCTTACTTTTGTTATTTACTGTTGTGCCCTAACATAAATGAATCCAAAAAGTACTTTTAAATAAATATTTGAAGTTTCTTCTCCTGAGACAGATGAAAACATTAATACCCATGACAGAATACCCTTTGGGCTTGCTCTTAAGTGCTGCAGTACAATAAACCAGAGAACAGATCCAGATCACCTATTGATGGCAATTCACAAGCAAGCTATTTGATTATTTTAATAGCTGTGGTTTAATAAGAAAGGGAGAGAGGAAATGGCACTGAATTTGATTTGTATCCTTGTCTTCCTTGGATGGACCAACATTTTTGCTATGCTGAAGTTACCAAAAAATTCCTAGTTCCATACTCAGGGGATGGCACCAGTCTGACAATTGAGCCAACTAGTCATGGGCAATGGTTTACAGGCAGATTGTATTCTTTCATATTTGGTTGAGCAATGATGTGGGATAGCAGCTTTTCTGAAAATTCACCAAAATATTTATGACACAGTAGCTACAGGAAAAGTAATGGTATAAGAATTATAATATATGGCTTTGTCACTAATTATTTGTGTGATTCTAGTCAATTTACTTGGACTTAGAAAAATCTAATTTGGAAACTGAGAGTGGTTCTAAGATCCTTTCTTCCTGAAATGTCTCTTGATTTTAAAAACTAAACTCTATAGTATTGACTGTAAATCTAGGATTTACTGCCATGTGTGTGTGTGTGTGTGTGTGTGTGTGTGTGTGTGTGTGTGTGTGTGTGTGACCTCTGTGGCAGTCTGGTGAAGTCTATAGATATCTTCTTATGATGATGTTTTTTTTTAATGTATATAACAAAATACATAGGATTGCAAAAGAAATAAATATATTGAAATATAGTTATCAAAATTGTTTTAAAAGTTCATGGAGCCCCAAGTTAAGAACTCCTGTATGTAAATAAACTAATTTAGAGGAGGAAGAAATAGCCATATCTAGGAATTCTTTCACCTGGGACAAAATACAATTGAGCAGGAAAGGTGTAGAGATAGTTTAGGGAGAAGAATCTCTTAAAATG
This sequence comes from Sminthopsis crassicaudata, assembly GCF_048593235.1. Taxonomy (NCBI): domain Eukaryota; kingdom Metazoa; phylum Chordata; class Mammalia; order Dasyuromorphia; family Dasyuridae; genus Sminthopsis; species Sminthopsis crassicaudata. Next base: position 94,520,250 of record NC_133618.1, read on the forward strand.
CCGTGCCCATTTTATCTTTTATGAGGTGAGACAGAAGACAGGTCAAAGTATGCCAAAGTAAAGTCAAGCTTGAGATTAGTTCAGGCAGCAATTTTGTACTAGGTGAAACAATCCAGTTGAAACTAAACATTCATTAAAAATCTAGAATTCTTCGAATGACATGGGAAAAAAAAAGCATTCTCCTGCTCTTTCTTGTAGTGCTTAGGCAAAGATGCAGAAAAACTGTCCTTCAGAATGGATCAAGAGTCTTCCCCTAAATGCTGGCATCCTGAGACAAAGCCCTGATCATTCTACCATAGTTATGGATCTGGAGAGAACTAAGTATGAATAGAAAGTTGGGGAACAGAAAAAAATGATTTTGAATTTGTTGATGAAATACTTTCTAAGCATGGCTTTTATTTATTTATTTATTTATTTTTTATTTTATTTTTTTGGTTTAGTTTATTTTTTGCTGAGGCAATTGGGGTTAAGTGGCCTACCTAGGGTCATGCAGCTAGGAAGTATTAAATATCTTAGGCCGGATTTGAACTCAGGCTTTCTAAGCAATCTTAATCCACATACCTATATATGGTGTCTCTTCCAAATCTAGAAATACAAAGAATGCCTGTAATTTAATATAAAAACTATGCTTATCTGTATACTATGTTATAACTGACATTTGCCCTCCCTTAAGGAGGTCAAGAGGAATTCTAGAGGATTGAAACGGTGGATTAGGCTCATGGTCTGTTCAGTCTGAGCATGAACAACCTTAATAAAATTGTAAGTTAAACCATTTTTAGTACTAGGATTCTCCCCACCCTCCTCCTATTCACTGCACAGACAGCAAGTGGATAAGACCAGGCAAATGAAATATGACTAGTTGATAGGAGACAGCAACAAGTAAACAGTCTGAATTTTCTGCATTTTGTCCTTGACCCAAATTAGCTACTACATGGGTCACACATTCATTCCTTCAAGCTACTGCTATATACATTATATATACTACCATGTATAGAATTATATATAAGGGACTCATGATTCAAAGACCAAAAAAAAAAAAAAAAAAAAAGTGATCTCAGGCCTTCTTGAGTTTACATTCTTACAGGAAGAAATACCATTTATTCAGAAAAGTAAATGTGAAATATATAAAAAATAATTTCAAGGGGACACTAGCAAATAAGGCCATCAGGGTAGACCTGTTGTAGGAGATGGCTCTTAAGTAACATTAGAGGAACCTTCTAACTATTTAAGATATAGGTAAAGAGATGTGGAAGACAGACAACACAGAAGCATTGAGATGAGAAATAAACTCTTATGTGCATGGGGGGACAAAGAATAATTTGAGTGGAAAAAACTGGTAATAAATAATATGTTTAGAATAAGGGTGATGAAAAGATAAATAAGATATGGGTGCTTCCCTCAAAATGGTTCTATTCTAAAAGAATTAGTTAAAATAGAAGGGCAATTTCTATTTTTTTCCAATTTGGAAAAGTAAACATGAATGAATGAATGAAAAAGTATTTACTGAGTGCTTGCTATAAGCTAAAGAGTGTTTTAAGCTCTAGAAATATAAACATAAGAAACAAGATAATCCTTTCTTTCAAGGAGCTAGATTTCTACTAGGTTAAAGAACATATATAGAACACAGTAGGGAGAGGTGCTTTGTTCTAGAAAATCTCAGGGATTATGATTGAAGAGACAGCATAATTGATTGGTTCATCATTTATAGGAAGAGTAGTATTGATTTAATATTGTTCCCAGAGCTAGAAGTGGAAAATGGGGTAGGAGTGGAAAGAGGATATATGTCATTACAAAGGCTACAAATCAATGCAATCAATCTTCAAGAGTATTTCAGAGATGTTAGGATAACAATCCATGACATTGATTTCTTTATCTCAAAGTTTCTATAACTAATCACCATTGCCCATTCTGAGTCATCAGAAAGAAGTGAATAATCCAGATTATTTGCTGCATATGTGTTATTCTCCTAGAGAATAGGTTCAAAAAATTTAGGAGGCCAGGCTTAGAAGTAACCAAGTTCACGAAGTTCACTAAAGAAAAACTCTGTTAAAGTTGCCCAGTGGCTAAGGGACAGTTTAGTTTGTCTAGGCAAAAGAACTGAAATGGAGGCTCTCTTCTTAACCCAGAGATAGTCTGATCAAGGGGGAGACATCTTTCCATAGGTTAAGTGAAACTTTCTAGTCCCTATCAGTTAAAACTATCTGACACTGACCTGACCTCAACTCAAGTTTACAAATAGTCCATGGTTAGTAAAACAATGAAGGAATTTCATTTCTAAATAGAAGGAATGTAAAGTGCCCAATCAATTTGTGATCTATTTCACATCAACATTTTCTTTTTTTGCATCATATTGAAAAAACTACAGAATTTCTGCAAATTCATAGTTCACCAGTTGATAATTCAACACCAATGCAAATAAAACAAAGGAATTCAAGTAAGCTTTGTCTCCTTTCCCTCTCCTTTGTTTTTAGAGCATCTGATGTCTTTTTGTGTAAAATATAAATGGGCAGTGCCTGGCCTTGTAGGCTACTTGGACAAAAGATTCATTGGAATTTTCTTTATTGTTTTTGTGCTACAAAAATTCACAGATCTCCTCAATCATAAAACTAGCAAAATGACACTTCCTAAATTAAGATACTATGAAGCTTCTTTCTTTAAGAAGTCCCAAGGGTTCTTAATGCTATCTTCTCTGAAGGCAAGAATTCATATTAGATGTTAGCAGAAAGTGCTATAATATTAATAAACTCCCAGTCTCTTCTGAAGATAGAGAAAAGGGAGAAAAAATCATAGGGAACTGTGTTTCTTGTCATTTTGTTCTCAGCCTTTTCTAGCCTTTATCCTTCCTATGGAAGTTTTGCTCAATTAAGAAATTCTTGAAATGTTTGAAAGAAACTTCTAGAATGAATAGCTCTTTCCAACCTATATTTTTACAGCTTTTTTTCCCCTTACCCCTTTTTTCTCTCTCTCCTGTACTTATGTTCTCTTTTCTTCCTCTTCTTCCCTCATCTATTTTCCCCTCCCCAAAATACTTTCAATTCATCCTTTTATCAAACTGTTTGATATTAGAAGAAAACAGTTTGACATAATAGTAGACGCTTACTAGTTGTAAAAGAAGGTAGCTATGTATAGCAGAAAAAGTAATGAATCTAAACTTGGAAGACATATTCAAATTTTACTTCTGGTGTTAAGTACTATATAAATTTTGAAAAGGCATTTATCCTTCCTATGCCTTAATTTCCTCAGATGTAAAATTAGGGAATTAGACTGGATAAATTTTGAAGTTCTTCCTAACTTTCAATCTCCAATCTTATAAAATGAGTTGACCTAACATCTGTAAAATTACCAAAAGATTGCAATTACAAAATGATTAAGAATTTTGTCTACAAAAGATGGAGAAATTTTCCTACCTAAATTCCTTCAGGTGTGTATTTAAAGCTATCTTATAGAAATTGTCTATAATTAAATCATACTTTTTTTGGCACCCTCTAAAGAATAACAATAATAAAACAATACAAACAATAACAAAAACAAACCTGTCTAGCTCATCAATTTGCTAACTTTCAGTCAGTTGGTATAGAATTATAAAAAATCTGAGTCAATATCACATGGATGAATATACAAATGCAAATTGCCCATTTAGGGAAACAAATAAAAAAGTAAACCAATCAGAGATCCATGAAACTTTTCTGAAAAATTCAGGTAAGAGAGCAAAAATGTTTTATTTTTCCCACTAACCATCAGAATAGGACATTTAATTGCATATGGTATCAATGCAGAAGAAATAGCACTGTCCTGGTTATTAAGAAAACTGGATTCTCTGCCTAGTTTGGATGCTAAATTGTTATGAGTCTTTGGCCAAGGAATCATGTCAGGTCCTCAATTGCTTAATCTGCTGAATGAGGGGTTAGCACTAGATGGTTTTTAGGGCTCCTAATTCAATCATTCCATAATTCCAAATCTTTTCTGAAGAGAGAAAAAGGTATGTTTTAGTCAATGTTCAATTGTAGAAAGGTCTAAAGAACAAGAAAAATGACATCTGACTAATTGTAATCAACAGCAAATTTAGAAAGCTATTATTTAAGAATACCTAAGTGAAGCACTGATGGGCAGCTCAGGGTAAAGTGCACTGAAAAATGCACCAAACTGATTGCAGTCATTGTGAAGAGTTGTTAGAAACAGCATGCCAATTACAGAGAGATAGTCCCACAAATTCTACCTCAAAATCTTCACTATCATCCAAATGTTAACTGGGTAATTCTTCAAGGTCCAGGGATAAATGCTTTTTTTCCTCCCTCCAGAAGCAGCTGTGTGGTAAACATAGAGAATGTAATACTTCCAAAGACTAATTTGAATTTAATTTTTAAAAGGCATTCTACATTGGTGTTGAAACTTTATTGAAGAAACTCAATCAGAGTTGATCAGGAAGAAAGATACCAGTTGTATCCTAAAAGACCCAGTAAGGATTTCTATCTATGTTCTACTTCGAGGTTGCCTATAGGCAGCAGTTAAAATGAAGAGTCAAGGTCTTATATTGGAGTTGGAATGACTTCTTTATAATCTGGTGTTTAACTTGCATATTTTGGGATGAGAAATGTCAAGAAAATTGAAGAATCACTTTCTCTCTCTCCCTCTCTTTTTCCCCTCTCTGATTCTCTTCCCTTTCTCCCTCTCTCCCTCCCCCCACTTCTCTCTCTCTCTCTCTCTCTCTCTCTCTCTCTCTCTCTCTCTCTCTCTCTCTCTCTCTCTCTCTCTGTCTCTTTCTCTAATTGAGAGGATCCTATAAGTGTGGTACCCTTGGTAATTCTGGTCTCATCTTAAATTATAATAAGTAATTATAGTAATGAGGTAAAATAGTAAAATGATAGGAAGAAATAGGAAGACAGAAAAATCCATGTAGACAAATGCAATTAATTTAAAAGACAAGATTCATGAAATGATGTTGAAGTAATCCTATTTAAGTTACTCAAATCTTTTTATTAGGAGAAAAAAATGAGTTGCTTACAAAATGGAAATGGTATATGATTGATATAAACTACCATTAGATTAGAGGCCTTTTTAACATAAATTCATGACTTGGATAGTCCCTGGTATGGTCACTTAGTGAATCTGCATTCAATTTTAGATCATTTTCAAGATGTCATAGCCTGTTTATCTCGTATGTCATTATTCATCATAATAACAATATAATTGGTTTTATATCTTCCATAGCATCTTTTTGGGCCAGATGATACAAGAAATCATTCATTTGGATCCCTATTCTATTCCAATCAGTATTAATCAATTTGATATGATTATTAAGTTCTAGGCTTCAGAGCTGTGAACTGCAGATTCTAAGTTCATTTGTTTAATCATAGGAAGTTAACTAGAAGAGGTCTTCCACTCTTGTTTTCCTTCATCATGGTGATCAAGCCTAGTGTGGCAGAAATGACAATCATATGGAAAGTCCTCCAATTTATTTTTCTCTCTCCAGACATTTTCTCTTATCCATCATAAGCAGATGACCATCTTATGAATATCTTATTACTACTTAGTCAAGGGAAATGCACCACGCTTTGCTCAACCTATGATCTTTCCTTCCTCTCTCCTCTCCGCCCACCCTCAGTAATGTGTCATATTATTATCCCTGATTATATATCATTTCTGGCTCTGAAGTAGTAGATCATGAGGAGGAACTGAGATCCACTTCATTACAGAGGACCTTGAATAAAGTGCCACTGGCTCAGAGCTCTGACTTATTCTCTTTTATTGTAAATTGAACAGTTTTAATCCCCACAATAAGTTGAGTGCCATTCATATTTTACAGATGAGGAAACTGATACTACCTAAAAGTTAAAAGAGCAATGATATCTTCTAGTGAGTATCTGTTGATTTCTTGCCTCAGAAATCGATTTTTTTCTTCTTCTCCCTTACCTTCTCAATTCTTCCATCCCAATCTTAGAAAACTCCATAATTAGTAATCAGCAAGAAAACCAGGTCCTTAATTAATATAACTATTCTTTACAAAATGCCTACTCCATGAATGTATAAGCCAAAATGGATAGGCCTTTCTTTTGCATATCTCAGTGGCCAAATAAATAGGGCTTGATGTTGCCTTTGATACTTTGCTAGATGAATAAATAGCAATTCATTTAGCTTACATTTTCCCTAGCTATTACTTTACAAATTCCCTGAACATTTCTGTTATTTAATAGAAAAATGTCAGGCCCGATAGAGAAGAGTGCAAAACAGTTCCCATGTAAAATGCTTTAAGCTGATTAAACTATGTATAGTTCAACAAAAAGAAAAGCCCAAATATTTGAGATAAGTTAATAATAATAGCTAACATTTATAAAGCATTTATGATATGCCAGGCATTACGCTAAAAGCATTTACAATTTGATCTCACTTGATCCTCACAACAATCATGGGAGGTATATGTATTATTATCTCTGTTTTGCAGATGCAAAAACAAGCAAATAGAGGTAAAGTGATTTGTCTAAAATTACATAGTGAATAAGTGGACCAGTCCTAGATTTGAATTTAGATCTTCTTAACTCTGGGTCCAGTGCTCTATCCACTGTGCCACCTAATTGCTATGGTTTTGGTTGAAATATTGCAATCATATGTTGTATTTTTCCTCTGTCAAAAGAAAATATCCATTTAAAATCATCAAAATAGGGGGAACATATATTCATTTGTGAGATTATATAGATGAAGTTATATTCTTTTTAAAATCTTCAAATTCACTTATAAAACTATGTTAATTTCAAGTAATATTTTAAGACTTCCCTGTCTACAAAACACTGACCCTGTACATCATCTCCATGACAGAATTAATCCAATAAAAATTATTTCAGTGACATATTAACACTATCTTCCTAATACAGAGATATTCTTTATAATCTAGACAAAGTGACCATTAAAATAGATGAGGCTTAGAAGATCTGAATGGAATCTAAAGTAACTTCAACAAGTTCTGGAAAACCAAAACATATTTCTCATTGTTTCATCACAGTAACACATTATTTTATATTTTAGGAAGACTGTACCACATTTAAAAATGGCACCTGAGCAAAATAATTTGTCTGATTACTGGCATGACTAATATCATTTTACCAGAACCACCCCTTATCTTACCAAATACAGGAATGTCTGGACTAAAATATACTTTGTATAGACTTTTCCTGTTCTTGCAATTTTATTTTCATTTTGGATGGGATTGGGTTGTGCACAGGCATGCTACACATATGTGTGTGTGAGTATGTAAATATATTGGTGGTTGCTGGGTGAATGTAGGGAGAAGAAGTATCTAAAGTACATAAGGGAAAGTATAACTATTATATACATATAAAATGTAGAATTTAATGAAATATTCAACCATTTTAAAAGCTGGTTACATTTTTAAAATTTTTGAAAATTATAAGCAAGTAGAGTTGTTTGAGTAGACATCAATCTACTAAATCTATAAATTTGGTACAATAATGCAAAATCTAGGGTTACAGATGTGTAATATGATAGAGATAGGACTCTATCCACCATGCCACACTTTCTCCCATCAGTGTATCCATTATAGTAGTTTTTGCAAACTGAGAGTTCACTCAGTGATGAAATACCAAGTCAGTACCACATATATGCATGTATTTGTTCTAAATTGTTTTCAATTATTAGCTTTTTAAAAAGTTTTCCCTAAGGATTACTTATATAAGATGGACAAAATGTAGGGTGAATTAAAATATGCATACCTCAAATGGCTGATATGAAGTTAGGGCTAAAAAAATATTTTCAGAAAACACTATGGAGTTGCCACGCAATGGCCTTCTTCCAAAGCAACATTAAAAAATTGTGGAATAATACAAATGTATTTTTGGTGAAATTGTGAATTGGTACAATCATTTTCTAAAAAAGTAAGATATCTGTACTGTTACTCTAGAAATGCCTCTGCTAGGTATATACCCCATGGAGATTACTGATACAAATAAAGATTCCAGAAAGGCAAAAATCTTTATAGAAGCACTTTTTGTGTAGTAAAGAACAAGAAAGAGAGTAGATGCTCTCTTGGGAAAGAGATATATAAGATAGAGAAAGAGACAGATATTTAGCTGTAGATGGATAGATAACACACATATATATATATACATACATATACAGTAAATGAATATTTCTGTGCTGTAAGAATCAACAGACATAATACAGATCTACATGAAAAATGTATATGAACTGATATGATGAGAAGTAAACATGTCTAGAAAAGTATTATATACAATGAATACAGAAATGAAAATATAAAGAGCATCCAACACATACACACACACACACACACACACACACACACACACACACACACACACATCAAAACAGAACATTAAAAAAAGATGAAGACTGAGCTTGGTCCCTAAAGTGAGATATAAACAGATAGCTTTTCCCATTCCTTCAAAGATGTGTGGGAATGGAATGCAGTAGAGAAGTGTCTACTAATGTGAAACAATCCATCTAAAGTTTTTGGGTTTTTTCTTAGTTCCTTATGAGGGAAAGCTTTCTGGGAGAAAAAGTTAGAAATGTAGTTGATAAAACAAGAAAATATACTAATAAAATATACCAATATCATAGGGAGACATGATTCCTATTTAATATATTCTGAGTGTTTAAAAAAATCTGACTTTTGAAAGATCAGCTTTTCTAAAAAATATCTTTTATGACCTAAGAGAATGGATTCTTCATTAGGACACAAATTTGTGAGACTTTTTTCTATACAAAGAAGACTTCAAATAAATTATCTTTGTAGCATGTTTCAGGTACTATTTATAAAATATTACAAGTGCATAAAACATAAAACTTAAACTGTATCATTCTATCAAAAGTTGCATATACATTTTACCAAAAGTGAACACAGATTCCCCCCAACACTCATACCCTACTGCATACTACATAATACTTTGCTTCTGCTAAGGCACACTTGACAAAAATAGTTCATGTTGACCCCAAAAAAGATTAATTTATTTGAATTAAAAGTTTTTTGTTTTTTTTTAAGACCAAACACCTGGCTAATGATTTTCCAACCTGTTAGTAAAAGTATCAGTTGATATGAGAGCATTTTACATAATACTCTGAGGAACTCAGTCTACTCTGAAGATTTATATTTTTAATTAAATTCATTATGAAGACATAATCATGAAGGGGAGATATTGTCCCTACTTTGAAAAATGAAGTTATATTGATGAATGATAAAACAACATGCTAGTGGCAGAGAGGGAATTTAGTATTCAGGGAAGTAAGAAAGAATGAGTTTATATCCCCTCAGCTCCCTGCCCTATATACAAGTCCTTTCCTACTGGCACTGAACCAGAAATGAGAAGCTCCCTTTATATCATGTTATAGTGGAAGGATAGGAATTGACTTTGAATCAAAAGACTTCCATTCATATACTTGGCTGTACTACTTACTATCACCCTAGGCAAGTCATCTGAACTCTCTAGAAATCAGTTCTCTCATTTGAAAAAAAACAAGGATTGAAAAAACAAGGAGTAAAACTAAATAACCTCTGAGTACCCTTCTTTACTAAATCTATGGTCCTATGATCCTTGTTTCCAATGACTAAATATTCATCTTTTCTTCTTCCCTATCTGTCTTAATGGATAATGGACCATCATTGTAGAGATCAATTTCAGACAAATGCCCACAGCAGCAAATTGAGAACCTAGCCCACAGTGTCTAGGCAACAGATGACAAGACTTAATACATTCAGTCCTACAGCTTCTGAAAGCCATTTTAAAAGATAATAGGATTTAGAGCTGGAAAAGACCTTAGAGATCATCTATATTTTTATGAGTGGGCTTTTCCAATATTTTCTTGGAAGATTTTTTTTGGCACTGGTAGATATTAACAAATTAACAATTTGGGCTTGAATATCCCTTCCTGTCACTGTATGCTCTTGTTATATCTATTAGTTCTTGGAAGGATTAGCTGTCGCCTGGTCTCTCCCTAAATATGCCAATAACTGTGTGCTGCATTTGGGACTAAGAAGAGAAACATAAACAGTGTTACTTGAAGGGGTCTTGGGGAAACCACTATTAGCTTTTTGCACTTTGTACTCTAAACCTAGAGGACTAGAGTATCCATCAACTCTTGATAAATAACAAAATATAGTATTTGCATGGATTACATTTTTTTTAATCTTACCTATGTTATCTATGTGATTAACATGCAAATGCTTGAACTTGACATTGAATATATATTCTGCACAGAAGGTACTATTATTTATGCTATGGAATTTGAGTAAATATTCTTCTGATTCAAAAAATCTGCTATAAAATATAAAAATAAGCTATTTGTCAACAATATATCATCTCTGTGTGTGTCTCTGTATGTGTGTGTGTGTGTGTGTTTATTTAGTCTGTTGATCTTCTTTCTTTAATTCATTTGTTAATTAAAAAACAATCAATGTATAGTTTAAAATACCATATTTGTTTGAAGGTATTCTCTATCTTTGTTTCTTTACTGTTTCCTTTTTATTTATTAGATAATCTATACCCATTCCTTATCATAACAGTCACTGGGGGATGGCTTGGTGTTAAAGTCTTTCTTCATGTGTTCCATATTCTCTTTGACTGTTTGCTTGCCTTATAATCACCATTATCTTATGATTTGGTTTTGAAAATGAATCTGAAAATTCCAATTTTTCTTAAGCTGTGTCTAACCTGCACATATGTACAATGCCTTGGTTTGGTTGACAGAGAGGCCCATATTTATTACCCACAGTCGGCTTCTGAGTCAGATTTCATCCCTTCTAAAGACCTTCTTGATTAGAACAGTTTTTTACTTTACCTTTGTCATCTTACAACTGCTATTTCAGACAGATGAAGCACCCAGTCTGTTCCATTTCCATAATATTAACATATTATTAATAGATAATACAGTCCAGTATCAGAAAGATGACATTGGAGAAGTTGGCTCAAATTCTATAACTTTGAAAAGACTTAACAACTACTGTTAACTGCTTCCATTTCTCAATTAAATATCAAACAAAAGAAAATCAAAAATAAATCCTCTGCTGAAAATTTTCTTGTTGACAATCTGAATTCTGTATTTAAAACCTTCACTCTCTATTTAAAGGACCATTACAACAACAATGTGATATCACATTGCCAGAAGCTGTTTATTATTATTTAAATAAGCTCAAGTGTATTTTAAATCAATTTGCTTCAGAAAGTGATAAGAATAGCATTTCAGAAGTCTTAGACTTTTTCCAGGACACCTAGTTCAAAGTTATATAACATTGGACTAATTACAAAACATGATTTTTTTTTTTCTCATCTGTAAAATGGGTACTTTATCTCACAAAGGTCCAATTAGATTATGTAAAAATTAAAATATTGTAAATATTATTATTGCCATACTGTATAAAGTGAATAAAACACCCAACAATACAATCAGAGTTATAGAGCTCTTCCTCTCTCCTGACTTCAGGAGGTTTAATCAATCACCCTCATTGCCATTGACTTTAGCATTTGCATTGATATATGGCATTGACTATAGCAATCTTAAAATATAACAAAACAAACAAAACCTACTACTCTATTCCTTCCCTATGTCTTTAGGGATTGTGTAGATCCCGAGACAAGTTCAGTTTGACTTGTCCCTTTTTCTTTTACAGCAGATCACTGACTTGAATCTTTAACTCTGACTTTGTTGTTTCTCACATAAGATATTCCATTTCCTAGCTATGTATTTGCAAAGCTTGTCTCTTCTCCATGTTTGAAATGGACTCACTCTCCACTTGAGGTTCAAATTAATTACTATTTCCTGAAAGTTTTCTTTCATGACTGATTCCATGCCCAATTACTAGTTCTGCCTCCCACCAATTACCCTGTTATATTTTATCTATAGACATATAGATACATGTTAACATTCATAATTTAATGTAACCTCCCTGATTGGAACAGATTTTCATTTTTTTCTTCTATATTCTCTGTGTCTATCATAGTGTCTAAAATGTTGTGGGTACTAAGGTTGGTTAATTTTTTACTTCTCTTTTTAAACACTGTTTTAATATTAAACATTTAATACAAATCTGTTTAGTCTCCTGGTCTTGCTTCCTATTCTTATTCCCCAAACCTAGTTTGGTCTTATCATTAACTGTAATACAAATTTACTAAAACAGTGCTGAAAATAAACATGTGCAATTTTCTCTGGCTGACCCATAGTTGCTCTCAATATTTTGAAGTTTGCTTGCAATTAACTGAGCTGACCATGTCTGTTTAATTTGCTTGTATTTCTCTCAGGACAGTCAAACAAAAATAGAAACTTTACAAATATAATTTGATGCCGAAAAGGGTCTAAATACAGGAAATTATTTGAAATGAAATTATTATAATTTTAGAAATATGTCTATTATGAAATTGACAAGTTTCAAAGTCCCCAATAGTTTTTAATAAACTCCAAGGACCCTTCTAGCTGATCAAAGCAATTGTTTGAACCCTAAGCCTCTTGACCTAATCTAATGTAACAGGACTTTAAATACCCACATATGTAAGATATGGTCACTGAGGATACAAGAACAAAATTAAGCTTACTATTTATTTAGGGAAGGTTGTTGTTCTTCAGTTGTCAGTACCCCCTAACTCTTTGTGATGTGTCCACCCCTTTTCTTTTTTTAGGTAAGATTCTAGACAAAGATGCTGGAGTACTTCATCATTTCCTTCTCTGGATTATTTTATAGATAAGGAAACAGACAAATAGGATTAAGTGACTTGCTCAGGGTTAATTAGTAAATGTCTGAGACCTGATTTGAACTTAGTTCTTCCTACTTTAAGATCTGGTACTCTATTCACTACACCATCTATATTTGAAGAAGATAAAGTTTGAAAATAGGGAGGTATAGTCATAATAAGAAGGGGAGAAAGAGAAAGACAGACAGACAGACAGACACAGAAAGATAGAGACATGGAGAGAGAGAGACAGAAAGAATGATCGCAACAACTGTTGAGATGAAAAAAGGCTTCACTTAGAAGAAGGATTATAAAGTTATGAAGAGATCTAGGTAGGTTAGGAGGGGAGGACTAAGGAGGGATAAGCCATGATGGACAACCTGTGCAAAGGTATGGAAGTAGGAGATCTAGTGTCCAGTTAAGGCCACATTAAGTAGCCAGTTTTCCTGGAATGCAGAGCATATGATAAAGAGTGATACCCAGCAAATCAAGAAAAGCAATCTAGAACTATATGTATTATGAAAGGCTATCAATGTCAGACTTAGAAGTTGATATTTGATCCATTAGGGAGCCACTAAAGTTTCTTGATCAGAGTCACAGGCTTGTGCTTTATTAAGATGATTTTGTTCATTTGGTGCACATAAAAAGAAAGATAGAAGGTAGCAAGAAAAATAACAACAAAACCACAAACCAAATGGAATCTGAAACAGTAACTAGGTAGAACAATACTACTCTGAACCTTCCCCATATTTTGAGCTGGTAACTGAGTCATAATTGCAGTAGCAGTATATTCTTTAGAAAAAAGACCATTTCATCCCTATAGCTCTGACTGTTCCTGCTAGTTGTGATCTTTATAATAGTGGTAATAATTAAGAAGGAATAAAATGATTTAACTTCTTAGCAGTTAGACACCTGGGACATGATTTTCTTCTCTAAAGTTATCTTCATTTTGAACTTAAGAACTGATATTTCAGAGTTGGCTCTCTTATAAGTTGAGTAAACTTGAATCAGTTCTGTCCTTTAATGAATGCAAAATCACAAAGATTAACTTGCATTCTGAATAAAAAAAAATAAATATGTTGCCTTTATTCTTTTCCTCTCCCCATGCTACACTGTAAAAATAATGTTTCCTTTAAAGATTCTTTTACAGGTGGAAGAGACAAAGATTTCACACATTTCCTGGTTCTACTAATATTTTCCTGACTAAAATCTAACAATCTAGTTATTAAGAACTTAATCAACACAATCGTCATTTCCTATAATTTCTTCTGTGTCTTGGGACTTAGTTTTCTTATTTGTAAAATGACACTGAGACTAGACTACCCACCACATGAGAAAAAAATGTATAAATATAAACCTGAAGGTGCTAAAGACATTTTGGTGGTGTTAGTTGTTTTGTTAATTTTGGTGAATTAAATGCAACTTGCCCCTACACTACAACAAACAAAATTAAACCTTGTCTTATTTTGATTTGTTGATTTCTGACTTTTGTTTCATTGATTTATACATTGATTCTTTACTATTATGAAAAAGAAGAAAAAAAAAAAAACAACACACAGTTTCTTTCCCTTCAGAATAACTGCCTCTTTTTTCCTTTTAAAGAGAAGAAGACCATCAATTGACTGAAATCTGTTAATGACCATTTACTTTTTGGTACCTGCTGCTTATGATTTTGTAATAATAACTTTAAAAAAAATCCTCATTAAAAACTCTTTGTGTATCCAAAGAATGTAAAAACAAAACACTTATTCTTAAAAACAAAACAATAAACAGAATCATAGATATTATTGTTGCTTAATACCAGGCTTAGTGAAGACTGGTTTGATACCAATTCCTGATAAAAACAAGTTATGCATTAAATAAACCATCAGTCTGAAAATAGACCTAAATCTTATTTATTGGCCATTAATAAAATTAACAATTGATGAACCAGATGCTTCTGGTACTGTAATTGTAATTCACTGAAAATGATCTCAGATAATCAGTTATATTATAAGTGTGACCATCCTATTATACCTTTAAATCTCCATGGAGGATGGACCTAGATAATTTTCTATCATGGGATTTCAGCAATTTTTCCCTCTCGTTTTTCTATCTGTCTCTGTTCCTCTGTCACTGAAAGTTATTTTTAAACATATCATTGCCTTTCATCTATATTCCCCTTTGACATATTCTTAAGCATCTTAACTCACAGAGTAGTTCTTTTTGGGGGGGAGCATTAGGGGGACCCTAGAATAAGCTCATGAATGATTTAACTAAAACATCCTAATAACATGTATGACCCAATTATAAAAGCAAGAACTGATATTATAGAGCTCTTTAAAACCTAACAGAGTAACTCATAGCATATCATTTGGTTCTTATAACTACCCAATGTGGGGCAGCTAGGTGGCGCAGTGGATAGAGCACCAGCCCTAAATTCAAGAGGACCCAAGTTCAAACCTGATCTCAGACACTTAACACTTCCTAGCTGTGAGACTCTGGGCAAGTCACTTAACCCCAGTCTCAGAAAAAAAAAAAAAAAATTAATAATAACTACCCAATGTAGTAGATACTACTACTAATGACATGTAATTGTGTTGCTTGTAGGACCACAGATTTAAAGTTTTTCTCTCATTTTACATATGAGGAATCAAGGTGGAAAAGTTATTGATTTGTTCAGTGAATCAATTAGTGAGTTTAAAATGCTGTGAGTTTAGCATTGAAACTTAGACTTTCTAAACACCAAGGACAACTATCTCTCTACTAAGTTACATGAGGTATCCAGAAATTTAAGTTTTAGTGTGGTTAAAGAGCCAAAGAAGGTGTATGAAAATAAAGTTGGGGAAACTATTGCCACCAAATTAAAAGAAAACAGATACAACTTCTCACAACCCTAGGTATTTATGTTGATTTTATACTTTGTGACAAAACATGACATATTTATGATCATATCTTTCCTTCCCACACCCCCACTTTTTGCTAGTGAAGGTAAAATTCCAATGAGCCATCAAGCACCTATTAAAAAAAAAAAAAAAAAGAACAAAGATAAGAGCCTAACTCTAAGGTCCACTGCCTATTGGTATAGAGCCCTTAATTCACTTATGACAGTCTATATAAAACAAATGAGCTGTAGAGAAATGCTCTTTTTGGCAGTCAGCACTTATAACTTAAAATATTTCTCATCAGAAAAAAAAAAAAAGTTCTCTCCATTCTGTTGGCAGAAATGGGTGAGGAGACACATTTCAAAGTAGGTGGACACTAGTTTTCAGGATTGTGTTATTTCCAGCAAATCAATCCATTGCACAGAAAGAGAAGGATGATGCATTTGAACACATTGAAATTATTTAACTAATAAGACCAAATGGAAATAGTAATATGTTAGGATGGAATAAAGACAGATCTTGTTCAGCTGTTGGGTGACAGCCAGTATATATATCACTGCATCACTGCATATGGTATTCCTGGTTATAAATATGATAAGTATACTTTTAACATTCACTTCAGAGTGAAGTGGGGCATGGCAAAAAGAAACATTGCTTCAGTATAACTGTTTTCCTCTGAGGGTCTGGAATGTCTCATTTCTGTTTTGGGTTCAGTTAATGTTAGAATCTGAAATTGGACTTCTTTAAAAGATAGCAGCATGCTTGACTGAGAACCAGGAAAACCTGGGTTCAAGCTTAATCTCTAAGGATTATTATGTGGCCCTGGGAAAATAATTTCTCTGAGTCTCAGTTTTTCTAATCTATAAAATGAGGAAAAGAACGACTGTAGTACTAATCTCACCGGATTTATATTCCAAGTGAAAAAATACATGCAAAGTAATATATAAACCTTTAAGCAGAATATGAACTCCAGATATGTTTCAACCTGTGTCTGATTCTTTTGTAGTTCTTCTAGAAATTGGACTGGGAGGCAGGAAGATCTGAGGTCAGATTTGATTTCAGATACTTAATGACCTTGTGACACTAAGCAAATCACTTAATCTCTCTGTCTCAGTTTCCTTAACTCTAGAATGGAGATAATACTATCTTGTAGGGTGATTGAAAGGATTAAATGAGATCATACTTGTAAAGTACTGAGCACTGTTCATGGCACATAATAGGTGCTTGATAAATGTTTGTTTCCTTCCTTACTAAGGACTAGATACAACCTTCCCACAAGACTATGTTGTAATAATCAACCTATACCAACACAGAAACACTCATATATGTTTGATGATCATAACATCCTGGGAAGAAAGTCACCAAAGGATATTCACATAGAATTTAGAGAAATGGTTATCACCATTACTAGATTCATCCAAATCCTGGCCATACTCTATTTCCACATAGCAGAGACTCTTGCTGCTTTTATGGTATTCATAAAGGACCTCAGAATCAATTAGGCCTTCATCCTACACTCATTACCTTTCCTTTGTACCATAGGTTCTTCCCCAGGCTAATGGGCAGCTTCTGTGTGCTAGCTATTATGGAATTGGTATCTAAATAAAAGCCTGCCCAGTAATGAGTTCAATCATATAGCAGGCACATTTTGTGTTCAAAGCAATCAAAAACAACTGCCTGTGATCTCTGTTTTCTCTCCTACCTTCTGTAGAAGGGAATTAAATGTATGATGAGATTCATTGTTCTGATAATGATATGAAAGCCTATGCCTTGAGAACTATGAACTGAAAAGCATCATAATATAATACTAAATAATAGCCATCTAGTCATTTCTAAATCTAGATGATAACATGAAGGAATGAAGTATATGCCTTTTATTTTCCAATTGCTTGTAACTCTCAGACAAGTTAGTAAAATTGGTCAAGCACCTACTGCTTGCCGAGAGCTCTAAAGTAGGTGAAATGTAAAAAAAGAACCACATGAGGGTCTTATTATATTACTGGCATATAATGCAGGGAACTTATTTTAAGGGAATTTTGTCTATGAAGTTGTACCAAGACATTGATATAGAGGACAATATAAAAGAATGGCTGATGTAGCTATCAAGATTCCTGACCTTGAAAAGTTTTGGTAGCTCATGGAGGACATAGGAAGACATAAACCCAAAGAAAAAGCAAATTAGAACAGTTCTAATGATTGTAATAAATTTAATTTTTTAAATGACATAGAATTGGGGATCCTGGTAAGGTAAGAAAATGGAATATTTCAAGCCAGTGGATGCATATTATAGAAGATTTTATGGAAGGAAAACTTTGCCTGAGTATACCAAATTTCCCTTAAAACTCAGGAGTGCTTTTTGGAAAAAGAAAAAAAATGCACTGAGAGAAATACATCTGAAGACGGCAACTATAAATGATTTTGTCAACCCTGGAATCTAGAAAACAATCATGGGACCCATTTTCCTTACTAAATTTGAGTTTTCATGGACAACTGCTGATTTCTAATGTCATAGGGAAAAACCACAAAATAGGCCTCTATTTGGCTTACAAGCCTATCAGCTATGAAATAAAAGTGATCTTTCTGAGTTTCCATAAGGCTTCTTTTCACTTGGGGGAAAAAAAAATTAAAAAATCTTGCTTAAATTAATCAAATTGTTGGTTTCACAAGAGCCTTTTGGGGAATAGCAGGTTTTTCTTAGTTTGCCATTTTTCTGGCAACCCAGGAACATTTCCTTGTTAACAGCATCACATCAAGAAACAACATACTGTATAAGTAATATCAGCCCTGACCTGTTTGCAATGATTTTCATAGACTGATGAAAACAAAATCATTGTTCACATTGTAATAAAGAAACAAAGTGGTATGCAGTATTAGCTCAGGCAGCCTTTAAAACAATACAGATCTGTTTAAAGTGCAATCTATTTAGTAATGAAGAGATTTTAAACAAAACCCTAACTTTTAGGGGGATAATAAAGGTATAGAAACTGCAGATTTCTAAATAATAGTAGCAAAATACTGCAATTTTTCTGTAGTTACAGTAAACACAGCATACATGAGTTCTTTTGTAGAAACTGCAAGATCTGCAGTCTTCCTGACATCCTGCTCATATATTTGTTTTATTTGTTTATTTTTTATTGACCATACAATAATGGCTCCTTAACACAAAGGCATGTTACATACATATCCTTAACATACAGGTACACATACACACATGATGAGGTCTCAATTAAAATACAATAACCTGAAAATCCTTTAGATAGTCAACCAAAACAAACCTTTTAGGCTATGGGATATAATAAGAAACTAATAACTTCCAGAAAGAACAAAGAAACAATTAATATATGAGATAAAAAATTAATATTGATAAAGATAAGAAGCAGTCAGTATGCTTGGAGAAAAAAGAGTAACATTTTGAATACTTAAAGATTCAAATTCTTCTGAAGAGATGTATATGTTACTAAAACTTGAAGGAGGAACTCCAATTCTGTGAAATAGAATTCAATGGTAGCAATAGAAAACTGATTAGTTAATCTATAGATCAACAATATAGCTATTTATGGTATTACTTGAAATGGAGAGAATAATCAGAGAAGACAAAGTATTATCTTCAAGTAAAAAAAAAAAAAATAAGCCCAATATTATATTACAGAATATGTTTGATAGATATAGGTATTTCTATTGAATGATAATAACTGTGGACAAAAGATATGATTCACTATAAACAAAATTTCCTCATTGGGGGCACTGGATAAATCAATCAGCAAATGTGTTAAGTAACTACTATGCACCAGAAACTATGTTAAGCATTGGAGATAAAAAGACAAAAATGAAATCATATTTGTCTTCAAGAGGTTTACATTTGGATGGGTGGGGACATCAGAGAGATAACATGAATGGGGCAGGGTAAAGTCAGGAAGCTTTTCTAGCTCTCCCAGTTTCCCAGGAAAACTACATAAAAGCAAGCCTCAGAACAGAGTCTAATGAAATGAAACCCACTTTTTACAGCTCAAGATAGACTGAAAAAACTTCAAGAAAAGTCAGCCTTACTAGGGTGAAAAGGGTGTTCATCACATCTCTGACAGACTCTGGAAAAGCCAGTGAGAAAGTATTAATCACAGAAAATCAGCAGCTAAGATTTTCAGTTCTGGCTCTATAGAATAGCAAATCAATGGGACAACTTCCAGTCCCAGCTCAGAAGCAAACTCCAGGAAACCAGGCTGTTTCCTGAAAAGAGTAGGCAAAGGTAGTTATCCCCTGCAAACACAAGGGGCCTCTATGCTCAAACCCAAGGCTCAGAGCTGCACAAGAAGCTTGGGACAGCTCCCAGGAACAGAGCTTGACCATAAAAGTAAAAAAAGAGGAAATTCCAAAAGAAAAGGAAAGAAAGTGAGCAAGAAAAAAAGAGAAGAAAAGGGGCCATAGAAAATTACTATGATGACAGGGCAGACCAAAACACAAACTCAGACAAAAACAGAATGTCCACAGAAGAAATCTCAAAGAGCAAGATAAATTGATCTCAAGCCCACAAAGGCTTCTTTGAAACACTTATAAAAAACTTCAAAAGGCAAATAAGAGAGGTAAAAGAAAAAATGAGGAAAAAAATGTGGTGTGCATGAAAGAGTCAACAGTTTGGAAAAGGAAGAAAAAATTGCCTGAACAATTAGTTAAACAGTAGAATAAACCAAATGAAAAATGAGATACAAAATTCAACTGAAGAAAATCATACATTAAAAACTAAAATAGGGCAAATGGAAGCAATGACTTTGTAAGACAGCAAGAATCACTTAAACTAAAAAGAATGAAAAAATGGAAGAAAACATAAAATATCTCATTGGCAAAACAGCCAACTTGAAAAGTAGATCCAGAAAAAAAATTTAAAAATTATTGGCCTACTTGAAGGCCAAGACCAAAAAAAGAGTCTGGATAACATTCTACATGAGGTTATTAAGGAAAACTGTCTCTATATTCTAGGAACAGAAGGGGGAAATATTCATTGAGAGAATCTGTTGATCACTTCAGGAAAGAGATCTCACAAGGAAAACCTCAAGGAATACTGTTGAAAAATTCCAATATTATAATCTCCAGGAAAAAAAAATATGACAAGCTGCCAGACAAAAACAATTCAAATAACAAGGGGCAACAATCAGGATTACCCAAGATGTAGCAGCTTCTACAATAAAGGATTGGAGAGCCTGGAATATCATTCTGGAAGGTACAGGACCTGAGGTTACAACAAAGAATTAACTACCCAGGACTTGGCATCATCTTTTAGGGGAGGATATGGATCTTTGATAAAGTAAGAGACTTTCAATCATTTTTATTGAAAAAATCAGAACTAAACAAAAAAAATCTATAAATATAGGATTCAAGAGAACCATTGAAATGCAAACAGGGGAAAAATATAGATATATACATATTTAAAGATTAAACTGTTTGCATCCCTAGATAGGAAAATGATATCTATAACTCTCGAGAACTGCATGTGATACTGGGGCAGACAGAGAGGGTATCACATGGACTGAGAATGTTGTGAATGGATTCTGATGCGATGACCTCAAAGAAAAAGACATTAAGGAGTGGAAAAAGGTATGTACTAGAAAAAAGAGAAAAGAGAAGTTATAATGGACAATTAATTCACACCAAGAGGCTCAAAAGACCACCTATTACAATCCAGAGGAAAAAAGGGAGAAGGATAAGCATTTGTATAGACCTTGATCTCTTCAATTTTGGCTCTAAGAGAGAATAACTTAATCATTCATTTGGGTAGAGAAATTTATTTAATCCTATTAAGAAGTAGAAGGAGAAAGAGGAAAAGAAAAGGGAGGGGCCAAATAGAAGGGAGGGCAGAAACACTAGGGAAAAAAAGGTAATTCTCTTATTTTGAAAAAAAAAAAAGTTGGTAGAGTAGGTTAAAAAAAATATTACTAAGAGAAGGGGGAGGTGTGATAGGAGATAAGATGATGGGGCGGGTAAAAAAAAGATATAACTAAAGACTGGGTGGAAAGAGAGAACAAAAGTATATACAGGGTGAAAATAGTACTGGTAATCATAATTGTGAATGTGAATAGGATGAACTCTCCCATAAAACAGAAGCAAATAGCAAAGAGGATTAAAAAATAGAATACTTAAAAAAAGAAAAAATAAAAAAAAAGATAACATACTGTGGATACATAAAGAATATATACAAAATAAATACATGATTTGTTTAAGAAGGGTGGATCAAAAGAGTCTTCATATAGAAGGTGGCACTTAAGATGAATCACTTAAGAAACCAGCTTCTATGAGATGGAGGTAGGGCCAGACCTTGAGGAAAGGTACTTCTGTGGAAAAGATTAAGGGAGCCATGCATATGAAACAATGAGTAGGTTAGAAGAGCTGGCTCACAAGATTAAAGAAGAGGTGTTAAATGAAAGCAGATTGCTGGTATACTTAAGGAACCTAGTTGTGAAAAGATTTAAATGTCAAATAGGGAATTTATATTTGATTCTAGAGGTAACAGTGGCATCAACTATACCTTTCCTTGTTTAGTTTACTAATGAATCCTTTTTTGCTCACACTCAAAAGCTAACTATTGCAAATTAATTTGGGACTCAATTAGAATTTATTAGTCACTTTGAAATTTATAAAATTTTCAAAATGTCGATTAAATTTGGGGTGGGAAGAGGAAAGAGAAGCAATAACAGTATGACAAAAGAAGAAAAGATTTTTGGAATTATTTTTAAAACAAACAAATAGACCTCTTTTCTGAGTAGCTTTAAGCAAAGTCAATTTTCAAGAAACTTGCAGAATCAGTAGCTTCTTATAGATGAATACACTGTCTTTCTCATTGTACTAGTTATAAAAGAAACAATCCAACTTCTTATATATTAATGCTACTACAAATTGAATCCTACCACTAAAAAATATATATTCTCTCATTCAAATCCAGTGCAGAGTATGACTTACTACCCTCAGGGCATAATCATGTCTCCCTGCTTACATAAAACTGACACACAAAAATCAATACTAATTAAAATAAGATCAAAACACTATTAATTATCTTATTTGCCTCTCTTTTACCTGAAATGGGTTAAGATCCATTGGCATGGTTCACATTTCAGGCTGAATTTAACTAATCTCTCTGTAGTATTGAGAAAATGCTTCAAATGGTAGATTTGCTAGTCTTTTATCAAAGTACAAAGACCCTCTTCTATAGAAGTACCCTTAGAAAGGAAGCCCAATAGAAGAGAATGTGCTTCATTTGGCATCCAGGAATTTAAGATTGAATCCTGGCTTTTCCACTTACTACATATGTGATTTGGCCATTTCACTTTTCTGAATAAGCCTTTCTTTTCTCATTTCTAATATGAGGGAGTTGGATTAGATGTATTAGATGCATTAAATATTGTTGAATATTAAATCTATAATCCTTCAAATGCATGGGAAATTGCCGTGCAGTAAACATACGTAATTAACTTTAAGCTATAGATCTACATAACTTTTTTTTTTTTTTTTTAAGTGCCCTTTTTGTCAGTCAGCTTTTTACAACTTAATTTCAGGAAACCTGCACATAAGCTAAGACACTAATTTAGGATTAGGGAAGTAAATAAATTTTCATCTAAGAAATAAAGAGATTTGGAATTTGGTAATTTCTCATATTTCAAATCCTAGCAAATAGTCATAGACATTGAATCATTTTTAAAAAATTTTCCTTTCCTTTTTTATATTTATTTTTAATAGCAGCTTTTTATTTTTTCAAATACATGGAAAAATGGCTTTTAACATTCACCTCTACTTACATCTCACACCCCATACCAAAATAAAATCAAGACGGGTACATGGTTTGGACAAAAAGGGATGATACCATAAACAAATTAGGAGAGCAAGGGATAATTTACCTATCAGATCTCTGAAGAAGGGGAGAATTTATGACCAAAGAAGAACTAGAACACATTATAAAAGGAAAAATGGACAACTTTGATTACATTAAATTGAAAAGGTTTTGTATAAGCAAAACTAACAAAAACAGGATTAAAAAGGAAGTACAAAGCTGGGGAAAAATCTTTACAGCCAATGTTTCTGATAAAGGCCTCATTTATAAAATATATAAAGAAATCTTTCAAATTTATAAGAATAAAAATCATTCCCCAATTGACAAATGGACAAAGGATATGAACAGATAATTTTCAGATGATGAAATTAAAAGGCATTTATAGTTAAATGAAAAAGTGTTCTAACTCACTATTGATTAAAGAAATGCAAATTAAAATGACTCTAAGGTACCATATCACCCCTCAGATTAGTTTAGATTACAGGATAATGATAAATGTTGGAGGGAATGTGGGAAAACCAGGACACTAATGCATTGTTGCTGGAATTGTGAAATTATCTAATCATTCTGGAAAGCAATCTGGAACTATGCCCAAATGGCTATAAAATTATGCATAACCTTTGACTCAGCAGTGCTATTGCTGAGTCTGAATCCCAAGGGAATCTTAAAGGAAGAAAAACAACCCACATGTGCAAAACAGTTTGTAGCAGTTTTTTGTATGGTAACAAAGAATTGGAAAATGAATAGATGCCCATCAATTGAAGAATGGTTGAACAAGTTGTGGTATATGAAGGTAATAGAATATTCTTGTTCTATAAAAATGATGAACAAGCTTATTTTAGAAAGGCCTGAAAAGATTCACATGAACTGATGCTGAGAGAAACAATAAGAACCAGCAATACATTGTACACAGTAACAAGAATGTTAAATGATCAACTATGAAAAATTCTCAATGGTTAAGTGATCCTAAGCAATCCCAATAGACTTTGGACTGAAAATGCCTTCTGCATCCAGAAAAAGAACTAAAGAGACTGAATGTAAATCAATACATACTATGTTCACTTCTTATTTATAGTTACTGGATCCTTAAAATTATCATATCTCATCACCAAAATGAATGCCACATATTGGTCTAGACTGATGATTTTATTGGTGTGGAGGATACTCAGTATGAGGACTCTCTTCATGAATAGAGTTGGCCAAGTAATCTCTTAATTTTAATGGCACTTACTGATTAACTGATTTATTTCCAGCTAACATGTGTTGAAAGTCAGAATATTCTTTCTGAGTCTAAAACTGATCCTCTATTTATTATGCTGTATTGTTTCTTCGTAAAATTAATAAAGAGGAATTCATTCAATTGAATTTGATCCATTGAGTATTTATTAAGTTCTTACTAGTAGATTGGCATTGTGATAGCTGCTGTGGCCAGATAGACAAAATAGGTAAATATCCTGGCTTTCAGAAGTACATATCCTCCTGTGGAAAGGGCACAATGTATACATAGATAAAAAATAGACACATATCCCTACTCCCCAAAGTGAATTATTTGGTGAGAGAAGAACAAATGGGTTGAACCTTGACTGGAATTTGGAATTGCCTGAGACAACAGTGTGTATAGAGATGACAGTGGGTATGAACATTCTAAGCATGTGAACAACTTGTATTCCAATGCAGGGAATCAGACTGTGGCAGGTTCAGGCTTAGTCAGGAAATTTATAGAATTTCTAAGTAATTTGGAATTAGCTTGGAAAGATAGCTTGGGACCAGTTCATGAAGGTCTTTACAAGTCCAATGAAGAAATTTACATTTTATCCTAGAAGCAATAAGAAGTCACTAAAACTTCTTTTGGAGGAAAGGCAATACTGCATATGCAGGATGAGAGTAAATAAACACTTTTTCTTCAAGCAAATATTTCACAGAATTAGTCTTTACATGAGGCAATTTATCTTAGTTCAACTAGAAATCACATGAACTGAATTCTAATTCTTGTTTTGCACAGGATTACCAAATGACCTTCAGAGAGTAACTATAATCTCATTTGTGGTCTCTATGCCATAGAGATGAGACAATGTTATAAGTCTTTTTTGGTATTCAGTAACTAAATTCCCTGGATGAGTTCCTAGATGAATTACCTTACACCAAAACTCATTCTATAACAGAATACTGAGTTTCTAGGGAATTTTTTTTTGCTGAGAGAATGTAGAAAAATGGGAATAGAAATAACTAATGGCCTTCTTTGGAGCAGCATCATAAAGTCACTAATCTTGAATTGATTAAAAAAAAAAAAAAAATAGACTGATGATAAGCAATAGTCAGACCTGAACATTGGTAATGTTTTGAATACTGCCAATTATTTTGGAATTTTTCCCCCCCACAAAGCTCTGTTTACTCACATGCTAAAGAAATGGATTTGCTAATCAAGGCCTAAACTACAATTTAAGAAGTTCAGTTTGCAAAATACAAAGACTATACCTTCCCAGTCAGAGGAAGTAGGCAATAACCTTGTATTTTAGAAGGCCAGGCTAAAATATAAACCAGTGCATGCTGGGCTTCTAGCACTTTGGAAAAAGCAGTCACTGCATTTTCATCAGACATATTTATTGCCACTAAATATAAAAGGGGACTTTTACCTGTTTAATTGGTCTGTGTATGCTGGATTTTATTGAAATAAAATATTGTATATGATTCATTTTCAGTAAAATTTCATGATAATGTGACTAGGGTTCTATAAAACTGTGACTAAAATAAAAAATGTCATACTTTTTTAGAAAAATCAATAGATGCTTTGCTTAGGCTTACCAAAGGGAACACATAGGTCTTCAGAATGAAAATTACTTTGCTCTTGCAAATCACAATAGGAATAAAATAAAAAAAAAAAAAAATAAGATGCGGGAAAGGGGAAGTTAACTATCTTCTAATTTTTTCTATGAAAGGGTAAGTATTTTTGTATTTACTACTTACTTCACACATTGGCACTTACTATCTCAGACAAATACTTCAAATCAGAATTTCTTAACCTAAAATTTAAAGACCCAGTCTTGTGGATAAATTATAAAGGTTTAGTAAATGGAGATGGAAAAAAACAAGCAACAAAAACAAACACCCCCCCACACCAACAAAATACCTCTGTACCTTAATTGGTTTCACTTGTAATTCTAGATATGTGATGTTATAAGTATTTTAAAAAAACCATAATTCTTAGAAGGGATCCATAAGCTTCACCACTACTAAAGGGATCCATGAGCTCTAAATGTTAAGAACCCATGCCCTAAATGAAGCCAGAAAAGGGAATTATAGCTATTTCCAAACTTGAGTTTTAGCCTAATATTTTAAAGATTACACAACAAATGACTGCCAATGATGAGATACCCTTTAATTTGCATTCCAAATTTTCTCAGTCAATGTTCGGGGACTTGCTGATGTCCCCATCTCCGCACTACATCTTCCAGAAGGCTTTGCTTGTTGAGAGTTCATGAAAATAATTTCTGAAGTACCACCTAGGAGGATGCAGTGGCAGAGATGACTGGAAGTGTAATTTTCTT
Source organism: Sminthopsis crassicaudata (assembly GCF_048593235.1). Lineage (NCBI taxonomy): Eukaryota > Metazoa > Chordata > Mammalia > Dasyuromorphia > Dasyuridae > Sminthopsis > Sminthopsis crassicaudata. The sequence goes on from NC_133618.1 coordinate 94,547,152, forward strand.
TCTTTTAAAAAAAATTTAAAAATTATTTTTGTAAGTATGATTTTCAAGGTGAAAGAGAGAAAGAGACTTTGAGAGGGAGCAGTGAGGAAGAGTTCTCTCTCCCACTTTCTCTTTCTACCTCTCTATAAGCATTGCCTAATAATCCAGGGGCAGCTAGATGGTCCAGTAGATTCAGTAACAGGCCTGGAGTCAATAAGACTAATCTTGTATTTAAATCTGGTCTGACACTTCTTAGCTGTATGAACCTGCCAAGTCACTTAACTTTGCCTTGGTTTCCTCAATTGCAAAATGAACTGGAGGAGAAAATGGTGAAGCAGTCCAATATCTTTGCCAAGAAAACCCCAAATGTAGTCACAAAGAGTTGGATACCACTGAAAATACTGAACAACAACCCAGTGAAATAGAGGAAAGTTCCTGATTTACTACTAATAAACTACTCCTAGTAGATTACATTGGTTGTATTATCAGATCTTGGAATGGAATCAGAGTAAGTCCCTGTCCAAAATAGCTAATAAACAAGCAATGGAGATTCAGTTGTGGCAGGATCAGGGTTGTTGCTGTTATTAGATTGCTAAGTGTAAACTACTAGATTTAAAATAATAAAAATTTAATTTTATTAAGAAATGTAAAAATGATTCTTACTTTGTAAGCCATACAAAAATAGGTGGTAGGTAGCCCTCAGGCTAGACTATTTTGCAGAATTCTTATTTTGTCAGGAATGGTATGATTTGAATCATCTCTTTGGTGATTAAGAGTCAGGTATTTTTCATTAAGCACCTGACCTGTTATTTATGTATTTTTAATTTCATCAGGAAAGTCAAGTCAGATAAAATGAGATAAAGTTCTATTCAATGACCAATGATAGAATTGAGGTGTTTTCCAAGTATTGCATCTGTAGTTAATGTAGCAAGATTAGAGAAAAGTCAAATTTAATTTGTTGCTTTTAGGGTTGGAGATTGGGAAGTGAAACAAAGATGACCAGGTTTTTTTTTTCAGTTTTCTCAAACCAGCATTGCCTTTTCGATTCACAAAACTGAAGATGAATATAGGAAGAAAGTTCAAAAGTAGTTTCTTTTCTATAACTCACTTAGCTAGAACCAAGAGAACATTGTACACAGTTATTATGAGATGATCAACTGTGATAGACTTGGCTCTTTTCAACAATGAGCTGATTCAGGCAATTCCAATAGACTTGGGATGGAAAATCCCATCCACATCCAGAGAAACTATAGAGACTGAAAGTAGATCAAAGCATGTTATTTCTACCTTTTTTTATTGTTGTTGTTATTTGTTTGCTTCTTTTTTTCTTGTGTTTCTTCCTCTCAATCTGATTTTATGTGTGCAGTATGATGAATATGGAAGTATGTTTAGAAGAATTATATATATTTAACCTATGTTGGATTGCTTACTGTGTTGGGGGAAAGAGGAAGAAAAATTTGGAGCACAAGGTTTTAGAAAGATTGAATGATGAAAACTATCTTTGCATGTAGTTAGAAAAATAAAATACTTTTAAAATTAAAAAAAAAAAAATTCCCTTCACTACTTCATGGCTGACTCCACCCAACAGGGAGAAATTAGCTTTCCTGAAAATGCCATGGAGGTGAACTCTTGAAACTCTCCTTGATTGGGGGCAGCTAGGTGTCGCAGTAGATAGAGCACCACCCTTGAATTCAGGAGGACCCGAGTTCAAATCTGGTCTCAGACACTTAATACTTCCTAGCTGTGTGACCCTGGGCAAGTCACTTAACCCCAGACTCAGAAAAAAAAAAAAAAAAAGAAAAGAAAAAAGAAACTCTCCTTGATCTTTTGAGAAACTCTCCTTTGGAAGAGGCCTGCCTCAGGGAATCAAGATAAAGTGGCTACATTCTGTTATCTTGATGAGACTAACTGTACCCTCCATTGACTTGCTGCATCCCTTATTGTGTTGAAAATTAGCCCAGGACCACTTCCACTCAACTTGAACTTAAGTGGCCTCATTCTACCGAAACCTAGGGCTAGGGGCAGTAATCTCATTTAATTGATCTCTTGTAAAAAAGGCAATTTTAAATTCATAATTTGCAGAGGCCCAAAATAGGACCATGCCTTCTCAAGGAACCTCTCTCTCCTCTCTTTGGCATAGCTGCCTGACAGGACCCCTGCCCAGTATGAAGACATTCTTTTCTCAGTATTAACACCTCTGTTTATCTCTGGGCCAGGGTTTCTTTGCTAGGACCTTTATCTCTCTGCCAGAACTGACTTCTCAGTGCTAATCAAACTTTTCAGGTTATGAATTCTTTCACATTGGACCTTCGCTGACCAAGAGGGAGTTCCACAACTCTCTGCACTGCCACTAACAAAATCATTTGGTTCCCCAACTGAATCATTCCGTTCCCTACCCACATCAATGGCATAGCAGATATAGTGCCAGGCCTGGAGTCAGTAAGATTCAATTTACTGAGTGTGTGCTCCTGGGCAAGTCATTTAACCCTGTTTGTCTCAGTTTCCTCATCTGTAACATGAGCTGGAGAAGGAAATGGCAAACTGTTCCAGTAGGTTTGTCAAGAAAATGCAAATGAGGGTCACAGAAAATAAGTGAACATCTGCTAACATTTCTGAACAGAAGGAAAGAGCCTTACAACCTCTGACTGTAGGAGACTGATGTATTTTGATTAGAAGAGTCATGTGAGTGAACTCTAGTTCTCCCTTGCTGTGGCACTCCTCAGTGGTCTTCAGACATTGTATCAAATTGCAATAAAGAAAGCTCTTCAGATGAATACAGTAGCTGAAGCCTATTTATTTAATCAAATAAAATTGACAAAACCCCATTTTTTTCCCTACCCACTACAGCCATCTTCTCTCAGGCCCTCATTTCTTCTTGCCTAGATAATTAATATAGCTTGCTAAGTGTCTTTCTGATTCTAGTCAAATCATTTCCCGTCAATTCTATCTTTATTGTTTGCTAGCCTTCCTAAAATACCACCATGATCATGCTATTCCTCTACTCAAAAATCCTTCATTGATTGTTGCCTTCCAACTAAAGTCAATATAAGTTCCTGATATTGACAAAGTCCAAACTACCCATCCAACTTTAATTCATATTTCTTCCCATCCTTTGTCCTAATGCCATCTTCTTTCATCTTGATTCACTCAAGCTTTTATCTATTCCCCGAATCTTGATCTTCACTATCTCCCTTTCCATTCTCTGTATGATGAAGCCTCTCCCTAATTTCAAGAGTCAATTCAGTTGCCACTAGTCTCTCCTTTCCCCTTCCCTATTATGAAAGTGATTCCTTCTTCCTCAGATTCCCCATAACATTTTATCAAAGATTCTCTTTCTTGATCACATTTCAACTTGGAGCATAATTCTTGATATACATCTTCATTTCAGTCCTTACTCAAAATATTGATATAATTTAATGACTTGGAACCTTGCCCCTAATCTTTGCTACCATCAAGGCGCAGCCCTGATGGATCCCAAACCCTAAGTCTTGTGTAATCATACCAATGATTCAGAACTGACAAAATATTACTCCTATGGCCAGGTTAAATAGGAGAATATAAAATACAAACCTAGACATTGATTCTCCTCTTTCCTCTTCTTCCATAGAACTATAATTACATATGTTGATTAAGTTCCTATACTACTATTATCACTTTCTTGGCTAAATTCAGTGTTTGTGGACTACTTCAAGTAATCAAAGAAAGAAAAGAAGGAAATAAGCAAATATTCTATGCTAACCCCTATACTAAGTGCTTTACAAATATTAATTCATTTTAATGGGGTGCAGAAACACTGAACTGCAAAACTATAATGGGTTTCAGGACTTCCCTATATTGTCCATAAAATTTTGGGAAGAGGGATTTTGAACAATAGAAGCATCTTGGGGATTACTGGCCACTGTTGAGAATTGTCTCAAAAGAATTTGTAGATTTAAACTATCTCCAAATCAGTAGGCAAAAAAAATTTTATTATGCTGCTAATAATGGGTTAAATTCAAATGGGGTTTTTAGCAAAGGAAAGGGGGTGCATGTAGATTTTTATAGAGGAAAAATAAACTTGGAGATTGGCATCATAACTCGACTTTCTGATTGAATACAGTGACTGTAGAATTATAATCGTTTTGCTAATGCTAAGAATTCAGCTAGGAATTCTACCAGGGATAGGACTATAATAAAAGTTCTTTTAAAGGCTAAACAAAAAAAGCCCAATTAAGATCAAAATGCCAAGATAATTGGTGCTCCTCCCTGCTTGCCTCTGGGAGTTGCTTGGGCTATAAAATTCAGGCTTTCTCCAGATAATGTCACTTCCAGCAATCTATCTGTCCCCATCAATTGGATACTCACAACAATTTTGGGAGGGGGATGATACTATTATCTTCCTTCTATGGTTGAAGAACCTGAGGCAAACAAAAGTTAATTGGCTAGCCTTGGGTCTCCTACTTAGAGTTTGAGACTGGATTTGAATTCATATCTTCCAAAATTCAGGTCCAGGGCTCTATTTGTTGCTTCATTGAAATACAGTGTTTAAAATAATTTCTGGGGTGGGAAAATGCATAATGAATTCCGAGCAATCTATTTACCAATATGTTGTTGGAACATAGGCATATTTACTATCTGTGTGACCTTGGGTCTGAATATTCTGTATAATTAGAAGGTTGAATTTGATGGCTTTAGGTATCTTTTCCAGTTCTACAGTTAAATACTATGAGAACCACCTTTGTAAATTGGTTACTGCCTTTATTCCTTTACTAGCCAATTGTCCCCTTGGCCTCTAGAGAATTGTTGCCAATGCTTTCTTTCCCCAGAGGCTCTCTAGTCTCAAGTTACAGAAATTAGGATCCATTTCAAGGGCAGGACCACATTCTCCCGCACCTTTGCAGTATCTGCAGTCTCTGAAAATGAGAAAGACTGTTTCAAGAGCAGATCAATATCCTGCTGTGGGAGAGAGTTGAAGACAGCATGTTGGAAAAAGAAATGAAAAATATAAATGGGAACTGCCAATATCTGCCTTAACCCATTCAGACTGACTTGGTATTCCCTGAAGCCCTGTAAAAAGTAAACATAACAGAAAGCAAAAAAAAAAAAAAATAAATAAATAAATAAAAAAAAATAGGGATTTAAATAACAATAATCATAATAACCATAACAAATATATAACAAAATGCTTTTTTATCTTAAAGTGATTTTGAAGACCTTGTTTTGACCCCAAAAATATAAAATTCTCAAAGCCTCCAAGGAAAAAGAGAGACAAATTTTAAGCTTGAATCAGGAGGTCATCAAAGGCAGACAAAATTGGTTTTATATAAATATAAAGTGTTTATATAAATATAAAATATTTGGTTCTCCTGGGACAAAACACTATGTTTATTAGGAAGAAACTTGTACTTGTGTAATGTCAAGTGACTCAAATAATATTTAGAAGCAAAGGCTCAATGGAAAAAAAACATGTTTAAAGAAATTAACACTTTCAAATATCAGTCCTAAGATATATACATATACATATATGTGTATGTATTTTATAATAGTAAAATGTACCAGAATGGATTTAGCAAAGGCATCCAAGCAATAATATATATTATAATAGTAAAATCTAGGCCCTACCCTAGCAAAAGTGGAAATAATTAACATGGTTTCAATGATTATCTTCAAACTGCAGGAAAAATTATTTCAAGAAAAATTCTTTAAAAAGTTGTAGGAATATTTCCTGAACCAACAGTTACAATTTCATGATGCAATAACAAAGGGCTGATAACAGTAATATGTCACTGGACCTGTTCAATGTAACTGATACTGTTTTCCCACCAGACAGAGTCTTGGAAATGGCTAACATCCAAGGATGGAATCAAAAGGTCTTCTTTGGTTATTATTTATATGAACTCAATTAACAGTCTATAAACAAAGAAATGCTGAAAATATGGTTGGATTACATGTACTTTTTTTTAATCAGAGGCAGAAGGGTTCATGACAGTGAACTCAGATTATCATTGCCACTAGAAACTACAGAAAGTTAACTCTTAAGAAATCCAATACAGATTTTTCAAGGAAATAGCAGATCTTTGTAAAATAGCATTATATTTTTAAATCAACAAAGGCTCAATGGAAAAAAAAACATGTTTAAAGAAATTAACACTTTCAAATATCAGTCCTAAGATATATACATATACATATATGTGTATGTATTTTATAATAGTAAAATGTACCAGAATGGATTTAGCAAAGGCATCCAAGCAATAATATATATTATAATAGTAAAATCTAGGCCCTACCCTAGCAAAAGTGGAAATAATTAACATGGTTTCAATGATTGTCTTCAAACTGCAGGAAAAATTATTTCAAGAAAAATTCTTTTAAAAGTTGTAGGAATATTTCCTGAACCAACAGTTACAATTTCATGATGCAATAACAAAGGGCTGATAACAGTAATATGTCACTGGACCTGTTCAATGTAACTGATACTGTTTTCCCACCAGACAGAGTCTTGGAAATGGCTAACATCCAAGGATGGAATCAAAAGGTCTTCTTTGGTTATTATTTATATGAACTCAATTAACAGTCTATAAACAAAGAAATGCTGAAAATATGGTTGGATTACATGTACTTTTTTTTAATCAGAGGCAGAGGGGTTCATGACAGTGAACTCAGATTATCATTGCCACTAGAAACTACAGAAAGTTAACTCTTAAGAAATCCAATACAGATTTTTCAAGGAAATAGCAGATCTTTGTAAAATAGCATTATATTTTTAAATCAACAAAGGCTCAATGGAAAAAAAAAACATGTTTAAAGAAATTAACACTTTCAAATATCAGTCCTAAGATATATACATATACATATATGTGTATGTATTTTATAATAGTAAAATGTACCAGAATGGATTTAGCAAAGGCATCCAAGCAATAATATATATTATAATAGTAAAATGTAGGCCCTACCCTAGCAAAAGTGGAAATAATTAACATGGTTTCAATGATTGTCTTCAAACTGCAGGAAAAATTATTTCAAGAAAAATTCTTTTAAAAGTTGTAGGAATATTTCCTGAACCAACAGTTACAATTTCATGATGCAATAACAAAGGGCTGATAACAGTAATATGTCACTGGACCTGTTCAATGTAACTGATACTGTTTTCCCACCAGACAGAGTCTTGGAAATGGCTAACATCCAAGGATGGAATCAAAAGGCCTTCTTTGGTTATTATTTATATGAACTCAATTAACAGTCTATAAACAAAGAAATGCTGAACATATGGTTGGATTACATGTATTTTTTTTTTTTTTTAATCAGAGGCAGAGGGGTTCATGACAGTGAACTCAGATTATCATTGCCACTAGAAACTACAGAAAGTTAACTCTTAAGAAATCCAATACAGATTTTTCAAATAGCAGATCTTTGTAAAATAGCATTATATTTTAAAATCAACATCTACCAAATATTTAGAGAGATATGATCAGTTGATTTTTCTTGCACAGCATGACAAATATGAAAATATGTTTGAAGAACTACATGTTTAACCTATGGCAGATTTCTTGTTGTCTTGGGGAGGAGAGAGAAAAATTTGGAGCACAAGGTAAATGTTGAAAAGTAGCTTTGCATATAGTTGGAAAAATTTAAAAAAAAATTAATTTTTTTTAAAATAAAGGTATGATCAAGCAACATGGTAAAGTAGATAAGAAACCTTGAAACCAGGAAGAGCTTGGTTTAAAAAGTGCTTCTCCCACATGCTAGCTGTGTGACTTTGGCATATCTCCTAAACTCTTAAAGTTTTAGACTACACTTTAAGGCCATAATTGCAGAAAAGGTAACCTATGTTTGTATAGTGAGTTTTATCATGGGAAAATTGTCCGTACCAATTAAATCACAGACCCAATCTCTATTGTACAGATAGAGATTGAGAAACAGACTTTTAATACAGACTTCCTGAGGGCTAAAAGACAAATCAGCAGCAAAGAGATATATGCGCATTTGGGCACAAGGGCTATATAGAAAAGAAAAGAAAAGAAAAGAAAAGAAAAAAAAAGTAAGATTTGTTTTTTTGCCTCTGTGAGAGAAGCAGCTAGGTGGTAATGATGAGGAGTAAACTGAGGTCTAAACAGAGATGGGTCAGTTCCTTTTCTCTCTCTCCTTCCTTCCTCAAAGTAACCAAGGGTGGGTTCGGCAGCAAAGGAATTTGCTACTTAATGCTGTATGGAAACATAGTCTATTGATTAGAATGGAAACACCGGAGAGCCGGTGGGCAAAATGGCTGCATGGTACAAGGCCAATTTTGCAAAGAATAGATTTTTGAGGACTCTGTTTTATACTAGAGCACAATTATTCAGAGGCAGTGATGTAAGAAGGTTCCGGAAAGTGATGTAAATAAGATAAGGATTCTCTTGTTATCTTTTGGGGACAGACAGAAGTCTCTTCCCAAAAAGGAATTTCCTGCTGGCATTTGGTCTATCTGAGCAGATTAGAATGGGAGCTGTAAAACCCCAGCCAGCTCAGATAGCCCAAACTAGTTTGACCAGATCTTGTATCAAAGGTCCAAGTCCCAAAGGAAGTTGTAGATCAAACAAGGAATATCAAGGGGCTACGGCCCTCAACAGTACATACTGAATACATTGCTGGATATTGAGTAAATTAAATCCTAATCCAGAAAGAATATCTGTATTTACTTGGTGTATGACTAAGAGCAAGTCATTTAATAACAGTGAGCCTCAGTTTCTTTTTTCTATAAAATAAAAGAATTGGGCTTGAGAGCCTCCAATGTTCCTTCTAAATCTCAATCTATGATTCATAAATTCCTTGATTTCTTTGATGGAACTTTCCCTCATCATATTGTTGTTTAGTTATTGTTCAGTTCTGCCTTACTTTGTATAACCCTACTACATATGGGATTTTCTTGGTGAAGATACTAGATTAATTTTCTGTTTCCTTCTCTAGCTAATTTGACAGATGAGAAAACGGAGTCAAACAGGGTTAAGTGACTTACCCAGGGTCACACAGATAGTGTCTGAGACCAAATATGAACTTAGGTCTTCTTGATTCCAAGCCTAAACATCTGTCTACCTAGGCTGCCCCATATCTTCTAGAATAGGTCCATACAGAAATTACTGGATCTATACTTTGTATCCTTGAGATGTACTACTGCCAGTAAGGGGGTTCCCCTTCTCTAAGTCCCTTATCCCCATCCTCCATAGGAAGCATCATCAATAAATAACACTTTAATAGCCATGTTTACCCTTATGATCCATCTTCCAAACTCAAACCTAATATGATGACACAGCATTAGTTGTCAGCATCTGCTGATGTTGACTTGTTAAGCAGCAGCTGGAAATGCTAATGGACTTAGCTAGTGCTTTTAGCTTCCATTCTGTAGTTATCTTAGCATGTTGTACTATCTCACTGTGTTTTCATAAGTTCTTCAAAGGGCAGATATAAAATTTATGGTATAAAGGAATATAGAACTATGAAGGAAAGAACATTGACTTTGGCATCTGGAAGTTCTGAGTCCGAGGCTGGCTACCTTTCTACTTTGTGGCCATAGACAAAGCACTTCACTGCTCTTAATCTTAACCTTCACTTGCACTTAACTCTTAACAAATACTGAAAACTACATCAGTTTCCTCATTGTAAAATGAAGGAGCTGGAATAGATGAACTTTAATATATTCTAGATATACAAAAATCCTGCCACTATTTTAGAGATATATATCATGCCTCAAAATGTCATATGCTTCCTGGAGCAGGCTTTGTGGCACTGACATGGTTAAATGATGAATAGAAATAAGAATTATTGCAACATGAATATCTCTATAAGTAAAACTTATTTTTGATTTTCATTTAACTTCAAAAGAATCTGATTAGCAAATAGCCATTGAAGAATCATTGGCAATTATGTTCCATAATTATGGCTCCTGCTAATGTCATTTAGCTTGCAGTCTTTCATATTTAGGCCTATTAATTAATCCCCATAAGCATATTCAGTTATAATCAATACAACAAAGCCTCCATGGTAAATTACAAATAATCCCCAAATCCCTTCAATAGGTTGTGTTTTGGAGGAGGAGTAGAGCTTTTTTGCATCCTTTGTTAGAGAACACTTCAGTTAGGAGGATAGATGAATGAATGTGTTGGTAATTGATAGCTCTTCACTAAAACTCACCTTTCTATATAATGTTCTTCATGAGACAAATATTGAAAACTACAGCCATGGCTGCAATTGGTAGCTATATATGTCTAGAGAGGAAGACAAGAAGGAACAATTTTAGCAAAGAAATTCCAACCTGAGAAATAACCATCAATGTTTTTTGCATCATTATAGAACTCTTCGTTAGATGGCCACTATTTTCAGCCTTACCAAAATTTAATTTGCCAAATGTTCCCAAGAGAGTGTTCAACAAAGATCATTGCATGAGACGCAAAAATCCTTACTGTCACTTACTTTAAAGAAAAGTGTTTAGATTCCTTGATCTCTTTTTAAAAAGACCTTTCTATACTAAAAAGGCTTTATCTGTTTCTACTTGACATATAGGAAGGGTTTACTAAATGCTTTTTCTCATTCATTCATTTTGTTTGATCTGTCAGATAATTTTATCCCAGCATTCTGCACTGGGAATGTCTCTGACATCCTTCTTTTTCCTTGCTTTTTGAAGTTTCTCAACAACAAACATGGTTGTAAGCCAGGATTCTGTAAAATGATGTCTTACATGACATGGTCTTCCAAAAATAGAACAGTGTACTTGATTGGTAAGTAATGAGCTTCCCATCATTCAGAGGTATCCAAGCAGATCCTAGGTAACATGTCATGAAAGCTGAAGATGAGACTATAGAGCTCTGTGTAGCAGAATTTGCTAGATGACCTCTAAGCTCTATTCTAACTCTATATTTAATGATTCTCCAAATTCCTGTTTAGTGACACAAAGAATAATGGTCTGTGCTTGCTCTCTTGGCATTTAGCTTTCCCCTCCTTATTCCACTTTCAGCTCTGGCCTATTTCCCAGGGCTTAGCACACAACCCTCAGCAGCTGCCTGGCTTCAGAACCAATCTAGGAGAAGAGAACTGGCAATGCCATATGCAAAAGATGCCCCAGCAACAAACGTTTGCCCCAAATATAGATACCCTCATATGTGCGATCTCCAGGGAAAATATGAAGAAATTTTCAAAGAAGTGGTAAAGAAGAAACAAGGTTAATTTAGGAAGCAAGAGATGACTTTAGAATTGCAACTTTTTCAAGCTGTATTAGTCAACCAGTATTTCAGATGATCTATTCAGTAGTTTTTGGGATATTCACAATATCTATGTAAGTATAAACATGAGTACAATATCTAAAATGAGAGGTGGTATAATGGATAGAGAGCTGCTTAGAAAAAGGAAGACCTAGGTTCAAATTCTTACTCTAACAGATTAGCTGTCAGCTTCAGCAAGTCACAAAGTTTCTGGGTGATCTAAAAATTTTTTTTTTCTAAATTGCAAAGAAGGGAATGATTTGCATTGGTAAAAGGAAATTCCTCCTCCTATAGTTATACACACCCAAGAAATAAAATGTTTAGTTCTAATCCCAATCTGTAAGTATAGTAGTACTTTAAGTATGAGCTATGATCAACTTTCCCTCCTTTTTCCTCTCTTTCTCCCTTTCTCTTTCCCTCCTTCCTTCCCTCTCTCTCTTCCTCCTTTCCTTTTTTCCTCGTTCTTTCCTCTCTTTCCCTCCTCCCTTCTTTTCTCTGTTTGTCTCTGTCTGTGTCTTTGTCTCTGTCTCTCTTTCCTTGTCTCTGTCTCTCTCATCTGACTGTGTCTCTCTCCCTCCTTATTTGAGTACAATTGTAGAAGAAATAATTTTAAATGTCCAAAGAGATATTTAAGTTTTACCTAGGAAGAGATTCTCATTACCCTTCACCTGAATTATAAGAATGATCCAGGGGCAGCTAGATGGTGCAGTGGATAGAGTGCCCTGAAGTCAGGAAGACCTGAGTTCAAACCTGGCCTCAGTCACTTAATACTTCCTAGCTGTGTGACCCTGAGCAAGTCACTTAACCTTAATTGCCTCAGCAAAACAAAAACAAAACAAAACAAACAAAAAAAAAAACTTCTAATTTGTCACTCTGTTTCCATTTTCTCTCCATCCCAATGCATGTTTTACCATGCTTTATGTGGAATAGCTCTGAACATGCAAATTCACCTCTTTCTCATTTCTTCTAGGTTAAAATATAAATTTTGCAGACTGTAACTTATGGCCCTACACAATTTTTCTCCAACTTGCCTTTCTAATCTTGTCTCTCTTGATTGCTGTTTCCACTTTCTATATCTCAAACAAGTGGGATTTTAGTAATTTCTCTGATTTTGATGCTTCAACTTCCATCTCAATGAATTCATACACTTCATGTAGGGCCTAGCTTCTTAAACTGTATGTTGTGACCCCACATGAGCTTTCACAACTGAATGTGAGGGTCATGAAATTATGATTTATTATCAGTAAATGTTTGATTTGTATACCTATTTTATATACCTATATGTTCAGTCACATAAAAATTTCTCAGGCAAAAAGGAGTCATGAGTAGAAAAAGTTTAAGCCCTGATATAGGGAATATATTTCCTCCTTCATATAAGGAATAGATTCATTGGAATTTTTATCTTCCTTCAGGATTCAGTTCCAGAAACCTTTCCTGATTTCTCTCCTCCCTCAATTTATCTGGTGTTTTCAGTGTACACATTTTTGTCTCCTTATGTAAACCTTTTGTAAATGCAAATGCCTAGAGGGCAGAAGCCCCTCAAACACTTTGAAGCTGGGATTAATTTTTGTTTATGTTTTTCTTTTTTTCATCTTTTTAATGTTTGACTCTTGTTGGAGTGCTCAATAAATATTATGTGCTTAATAAATGCTTGTTAAATAGAATTTGCAACTGTTGTAAATGAACCGTGTTTATTATAGCCATAATGAGTTAATCAGCCAAAGCTATTGTGACACTAGCTGCCTTGGGGAAATTCTTAAAAAGTAGAGAGAATTGTGAATTTATAGGGACCCCCTTTACCAGAAAGCAAGCCTATGCTGTAAATTTCTCAGAGTTCCTTTAAATATTGAAAGATCATTCATTAATCAAGTTCTATTTTGGGGGGATGTTCCTGTTTGTTGAATTCTTTGAAAGCTAACCCCAATGCATAACAATCTTTATGGTTATTAGCCTTATTTCTAACCTACATCTCCATGCTATAATTTTAATCCAATCCCACTGATGGTTTAGCCATACTCAAATCTATTCTTATAATAGGTGTCAGAAATATTGGGGAAACCCAAATGTCTCAGCTACAATTGAGTAAAGTGAATTCTAGCCTCTATGTGCTGCTGCCAGATCAATTTTTACAGTGCTCTCAGATCAATTGTTAAAATGGAATTGACCTTTCAGCAGAGAGTAGTCTGAATGGGGAAGCTGGGAGATTTAGTTTCTTTCTATTCCTGTTTTTGCCATTAACTAGCTGTTTGACTTACAACCTTTCTGAGGCTTAGGTTCCTTATGTTCAAAATGAAGACTGTTGTGTGTGCCCAATCTACCTCACAGAATTGTTGTAGATTTCAAAGAAGAGGGAATCCATATTTGAGAAAATAACAGCTTTCAAAACTGTGAAGAATTATATTAGTAAAGGGAAAAATTAGATGTCTAATGGATCACAGTCTTATAGAATTTTATAGATTTCAGTGAAATTTTGCTGTGGGCATTAATTGTGAGGAAGCATATTAGGAATTGTTGGACATAAAGGAGCTGATCTAAGAACAGGCTTCCTGATTCCATTTCCATCTTCTTCCTGCCCATGTTTATAGCTTTAAGCTGCCTGCTTGTCTTTCTGCAAAAGGGCAGCTGACAGAAAATCAGGTCAATTTAGGAACAGATCCTATAATTAATTCAATGCTAGGTTTTTGAACATGACAGTTATTTCGGGTGGGAAAAATGCATAAAACTTTCCACCTATATATTTTCCTGTACAAGATGGTTTAAGCAAAGAACTGAGAACAAGAAGGCAGATGGGAAAAACTACCCAGAATCATTTTAAATGTACTCAGGCATTTTTTTCCCTACTGTCAAAGACCTGCATAGATGTATGGAACTCAACAGTCCTTTTTAAAACTTTGGTTGCAAAACAAAACCACTTATCATATGCTACACTGTATTCAAATAATGGTACAGCTGGCAAATCAGAAAATTGAAAATGCCCTGTAGGTAAAAATGTCTATATTAATATACTTCAGAAAGTAGCAGTTAGGGAGAAAAATTCTCTTGTGGCACTCACAGAATGTTGTTTCACTGAGCAAAGCTATGTAGCAAAAGAAGCAAAAATGCCAGACACTGATAACTACTATCTCACTAATTTTTTTTTTTTAATAAAAGAAAGATTAGGAATTCCATTTGAACTGACTAAATACATCTAATAATTCTCAAAAGAGAATCAGGAATATTATTATCAAACTCTACTGATTTCCCAAGAGATGTAGTAGTGCCCCTTTTCCTACCTCCCAACTCCCCACCTCTTAGCAAATACTTCAGATTTTAGTTTCAATATATGGTACTGAAAATATACAATTAGTAGGTATATTATTTTGGGGTGATATTAAATAGTCTTTGAAGAATTTAAGAATCTTGTAAAAAATCATATTCTGAAGTTATGCTTAATGGAAAAAAAACAGATTTTATAGGATTCAGAAGTCCCAATCTGATCCTGACAGAGTGTGCTTTCTACATAGAGTTGTGTTTACTGAATCAATTTGATGCCTTTGAAAAGTATGAATCCCAAGTTTCTGAATAATGCCACTTTAAACAATAAGGATCAGTTCTTTTTTTTTTTTTTAATAGTAAAATTAAAAGGAGAGGATGAACAGATCACTCCTAGGAATACTTGCAGGGAGAAAAAGGAGGAACTGAGTATCTAAAAAATGAAGAACATGTGTAATTTGTGCCTGCCGTTTTAGCCCTGAATTTGGTTCTATTCCATTTCAGTACAAATATTGAATTGTATGCTTTATCCTCAATGCTAGAGATGTTCTGAAAGACTAAAAAATGCTCTATAATATAGTTGCTAATACTTTGTCTAGTTGTAAGACAAAGATAGAATGTAATATAGATAGAACTTTAGGAAGTAAGGAATGAAAGATATCAAATTTGGCAGGTTAACAGGGAAAACTTCCTGAAGGAGATAGGGATTAAGGTAGGCCTTGATATACTAGTGGAATTTTGTTGATGAAAAGGTGTGAAATGTGAAAACAAGGATGAGACTTGTGTGTTTCAGGAAATAGTGAGATGAGCTTGGCAGACTCTCAAGATAACATCAGAATTAATTAATAAACACTAATTAGATGCCTAGATTTTAAGTGTTAGATACCTTGTAAGATAGATGCTAGGGAAAAAAAGATCACATGCTAAACAAAATTTAGGGAGTTTACACTATATTTATGATCCTCAAGTAATAATTCATTTAGTGATTCTTTCCTCTCCTTTTGGTCTGAATTAAATCTGTGGCCCAAACCCCTCAGTCAACTAACCCTGCACTCCAGAACCAGTTTACCCTGGGCATTTGATCACACCATTTCTGCCAATTCATTCTCTGACTTGAAAATATGGCCTCAAACAGGCAGGGCTTGTGGTTCTCATTTGCTTCCTGTATCCCATGAAGACAGCCAAGGAAATAAACATTAAGTGTGTTAACTGTGGGCCAAAGAGCAATAAGGTCCTCATTAATTTCTCAAGAGACAGTCTCTTGTTCTATTTCCTCTTGACTGCCACAATAATCCTTCTCTCTCCTACCTCAGCTCACAATACCTACCATCCATAAGTCGTAAATACCCAACATGGAGTATAAACCTCTGCCAATGGAAATAAACCTTTAATTGATTCTGTGCTGTGATTATTTAATGTATAAACATGTGCCTATTTAGAAAAATGATGTCTGGACAACTAACATTGTATTTCTGCCAAATACCAAGTGGATGTTCATAAAATCTTACTGGAGAACACCCAATACTAATTATAGAATTTCAAATGGTTGATTTCTAAAGATGAATCATGAAGCAATCTATACTGTCTGGCTAATCAGAATTCCCCATCCTTACCCATACTCAGAAAGGAAGATGAAATTTTCTATTTGGAAGCCACTTCAGAAAGCTTTCATTAATTTAAATTCTAGAGCAGATTTCTCCCCATTATGTGTGCTCAACTAAAGGCTTATTAAACAAAACAGTGCTACAAAACTGAACAAATATCAGGGTTTTCCAAAGCATCCATTTCATTCTATTCCAATATCCAGGAGCTCTACGAGCCTAGGGACTGCAGGGATACTAGAACTATTTTGAAGACAAAAAGCATTGATGATTATTTAGTGGTTTCCAATCACTTTGCAATTCATCTGAAACATGTGAAGCAAATGGCTGCATGTTACTTAAAAACTACCCTGAATTAAGCAGTGTAATAGTAGTTAATTAGATGCATTTAATTCTAATTTAAAGACCATCTTTACTTGGCATGTTCTTCATTGTATTACTATTCAGCTGAATCCCATTATAACTGACATGGTTTATTTATTCTGTTCCTTCAAAGGAAAAATAAAAGTATCCTTGAAGCTGCATTATTTAAAGATGATTGTTAATTTAATCTTATCCTGACCAGTCTAATGCTTCTTACCCTCATTTTAATTTTGAGAAAGTATGTTTAAAGATTCTTTTTTTCTCTTCCTTGTAATATGATCCTAAGAATGGAAAGTTATATTAGTGCTTTCAAGATGGTTAAGCTAGGGGAAAAGAGAATACAGAGCAGAAACTCTGTAATACAGATGACCAAATAGATATATTAATGGAAAGTGGGGAAAGGAGGAGGCAGGCAACGAGAGGCAGACAGACGTGTGAAGAATACTGAATGGGATAGAATCACAGCAATACCAAATGAGATGCATTCATCCATCGAGGCTTTTGACAAGCTTGTTGCACTCTCTCACCACTGTAGCTAATGCCAAACAAAAGGAGCAGGAAATGACGGCATCCATTTCATAACCATCTACAAAGGACTAACTAAATCAGAAGCTCATACCATCTTGATTTTCAGTTAGCATATTAGCAGCAAACTATTAGCTATTCCTGTCACTCATTTACAAGTCAGTTTTACAAAACGTAATATGATTATTATCATTAGAATTATTATTATTAGAATTATAATAATCATGATATTTTAGCCATTCCTTTGTCTTCTCATTTCTCAGCAACAATTGCCTAGCCAAGAAAGGGCTGGAGAGGAAAACGAACAGGATAAAAATGTACTTATAAACAAATACATATTTTCAGAAATGCTTATAACCTTGATGTGATTTGGGGGTAGAGTTTGGAGAAGAAGAAACTCAAGAGACAAAAGACATTTATAACATAATGCCATAGGCAGTCCTGATTGTGTGTGTGTGTGTGTGTGTGTGTGTGTGTGTGTGTGTATGGCAAGTAATGGACATGGAATTTTCTCAGTCTCTAGCTGAGTGTGATATGCATTGGATACATCACAGAGCTAAATTAAGGAGATAAAAAGCAAGCCATTTAGCAGCTCATTATTTTACCATTTTCTACATTTCAATAAATTTATGATGGTGAAGGGGGAAATCCCTAGAGGCATTAATGTACATGTTTAATTGAAAAAATTAAAGCATGACTTATTATAGGAAGAAAATGGCCCAGTAATATACCAAACATGGAAAATGGGCAGGCAAGCCATTGTACTTCAGATTTCTAATATAGCACTAGAAGAATGAAAATCAAATGTAACCATTTGAAAAAAAAAATATAAAAGTTTGGTGATCATCT
Source organism: Sminthopsis crassicaudata (assembly GCF_048593235.1). Classification (NCBI taxonomy): domain Eukaryota; kingdom Metazoa; phylum Chordata; class Mammalia; order Dasyuromorphia; family Dasyuridae; genus Sminthopsis; species Sminthopsis crassicaudata. Next base: position 94,564,928 of record NC_133618.1, read on the forward strand.
TCAGAAGAGATCTTGATCATAAAAGTCAATTGTTTACATAATTATGACACACAAATAGGGCATTGGTTCAACTAAGTAATTAAGTGGATATAGTACTGGACCTAGACAGACCCTTCCTTCCTTCCTTCCTTCCTTCCTTCCTTCCTTCCTTCCTTCCTTCCTTCCTTCCTTCCTTCCTTCCTTCCTTCCTTCCTTCCTTCCTTCCTTCCTTCCTTCCTTCCTTCCTTCCTTCCTCCCTTCCTTCCTTCCTCCCTTTCTTCCTTCCTCCCTTTCTTCCTTCCTTCCTTTCTTCCTTCCTTCCTTTCTTCCTTCCTTCCTTTCTCCCTTCCTTCCTCCCTTCCTCCCTCCCTTCCTCCCTCCCTTCCTCCCTCCCTTCCTCTCCTCCTCCTCCTCCTCCTCCTCCTCCTCCTCCTCCTCCTCCTCCTCCTCCTCCTCCTCCTCCTCCTCCTCCTCCTCCTCCTCCTCCTCCTCCTCCTCCTCCTCCTCCTCCTTCTTCTTCTTCTTCTTCTTCTTCTTCTTCTTCTTCTTCTTCTTCTTCTTTTTTCTGAGGCAATTGGGATTAAGTGACTTGACTGGGGTCACACAGCTAGGAAGTATTAAGTGTCTGAGGCCACATTTGAACTCAGGTCTTCCTGACTTCAGAGCTGGTGCTCTATCCCACTGTGCCACCTACCTATCCTAAGGCTCCTCTTTTTTAGTTCACAACTTATTTACTAATGAATCATTTGTCTTTAAACATAAAGCAAGATTTGAAACACACCAAAATTTAATATCTCAATTCACTAATGCAAAATGAGTGAAGAAATAAACATTTTTTTTCTGTTTCCAAAATAAAATCTAACTAAAAGTGAATCCTTAATTATATATATATATATAATGATGCTGTCATATTTCCCTCTCAGAAATTCATATTTTGGCTAAAACTCAATCTAAATACCACTTCCTAAATGATAAAGCCTTTTCTGACATTCTCCACCCCCACTATTTTTTTCCATATCAATTTTTATCAAGGTATTCATTAGTTCATCATACTTGTTCTCAAATTTATTTACATATATGTAGTCTCTCTTGATATAATATAAATTCCTTGATGGCAGACTATTTCATTTTTGTTTTTTTATTTCCACAACCAAGCACAGTATCTGATACATAATATATTGATGAATAGCTCCAGTGCCTAGCACAGTGCCTTGGACATAGTCTGCATTTAATAAATATTTCTTGGATTTAATTACATATTAAAAAACAGCTTAAACTCCCAATCATAGATTTAGAAGGAGCTGCTATTAAATATATAGATAAACACACACAGGGCTAAAACGATCTAAGTATGCTGTTTTTCCTGTGGTTCCTTTTTAGTACTGAATATTAAGATGCAGTCCAGCATGCTGAAAACCTCTAGCTTTCCAAAAAAAGGAAAACCTTTGCCAATAAATCACAACTGTTTTACCATATGCCTCTTTGTTCTGCCAAGCATCACCAGCCTGTTCTACTTTTAAGCAAATTTCATTATATTATAGCTCAGAGCAATGCTCATTAAAAAGTATTACTGAAAAATGTCAAGTTGTTTTTATATAGAAATGCAAATTTATTTTCTACTGAGAAGTCAGATATTTGTCGAACACAGACATTAAGAAGAAACTTGTCTGCAGACAAGTTTCTTCTGCACCTCCCAAGTGTTTTTGAAAATGGTCAAGATCCTTTCTGTTTGGGAAGGTTCAGGCCATGATGTGGATAGAAATCATGATGTTCAGTGGTTTCTAACTTGTAATAATGATGACAGCTTTCAGTTTCTTTCCAGTGTAATTAATCTGACAATGCTTTTTGAGCCATCATATGGATTTATTGGTTGCTAGGGGGCCCAGGGAATATTGGACTTAATTTCAAATCTAGCATGAAAGACTTCCTAGCTGTGTGACCTTGGACAAGTCATTTTATGTCACGCCAAGTTTCCTTAATTTTAAGATGGACATAATATTAATACCTACCTCCCAGAATTATTATGAGGATCAAATGGGATATTATTTGGAAAGTACTTAGCAAGGGTTTCTACAACATATTAAGTTCTTAATAAATTCATTTTCCTTTTCTCTCTTCCTTCTGTCTTATTCTCCAGAAATATTTCTCCCTTGTTTTCCCAACCCTTATATCCCTAAACTATGTCCCTTTGCATGTTTTGCCTATCTATTTCCTTTAATTATGGAGTCCTTCCAGTGACCTACTTTATAAATTATAACATTCTTATAGGGAATCTCCCATCAATCCCTGTTCATTATGTGGATTATCATGCAATGTTGGCTAAAGCACTGCACTTAAGAGTCAGAAATCCTATGTATAAATCATTTTTTTTTTTTTTTTTTTTTTTTTTTTTTGGTATCAGTTCCCTATCTACCATTGTGACTTTGGGCAAATTACTTACTACTATTTTTTTAAGAAAATACCAACAAAATTTGGATAGAAAATGCCATATGCATCCAGAAAAAGAATGATAGAGATTGAATGTAAATCAAAATATATGTTCATTTCTTTTTTTCTCTTTGTTTTCTCTCCCATGGTTTTTCTCTTTTGTCCTGATTTTACTTTCTCAACATGATTTTTAAAGCAATGTGTATTTAAAAAATATATACTTTTAAAAAGTTGCTACCAATTTAAACTTCCATTCTCTGTTTTAAAAAAGTAAACATAACAATTGTCAACAAACACAAACATTTAAAATAAAAAAGAACAAAAAAGAATTGTATAAGAAACTTACATTTCATTTTAATAAGACTGTCACATAAATTAATGCATATGTCCTATTGCATTTTCTTGTTTTTTTTTTCCCTAGATTTAAAAATAAGGCTTGTGTTGAAATTCATTTTTCATCTTTCAGTACTCACCAACTAATCAACCTTCTCTAATAGAAGTCTTCTCTTCTTCTCTTATAACAAATATATCAAACATAGAAAAAGAATTCAACACATTGCATGCTTGATAATATATATTTTATTCTCTATAGTCTATTGCTTCTCAATTAAAGGCAGAAAGTATGTTTTAAAACCTGTCTTTCCATCTTTGCTTCTACTTCTTCAATATTTCAAAGAAACATGATTTTGTTTGGCTGCATATTCCCTTCATAAATGCAGATCACAGCCTCTCTATACTTTAGTAGATGATCTCTAAGATTTGCTGTGCTTGAAAAAAAATCATTACCAACCCATCAATCTATTTATGAGCCTTTTTGAGCTTTATTCATTAAAAATGAATGGAGATGTTAATTTAGGGCAGTTGTAGTAAAGATTAAATAACATCATATATGTGAAAGTACGTTGAAAAGAATGTGAAAATATTTTTAAATTACTTAGATGCTAAAAAATTAGAAAAATGAAAATTAAAGCAACTTTTAGTATCCCTTTCAACCTCTGACAAACAAAAATGACAAAAGAGGAAAATGACAAATTGTAGAGAGGCTGCTACATAGCAAGTACACTGAGGAATTGTTGTTGGAGCTCTGAAGTTGGTGTAATTGAAATTGGAAAACAATTTTGAAGTATGCCCACAAAGTCACCAAATTGTGCCTCACCTTTGACTCTTTTATATCTACTAGACATCTATACTCCAAAGAAATCAAAGAAAAAAAGGGGAAAAGGTTTATATATGATATCTATATATTTATATCTATATATCTATCACCTTTTTACATTGTAGGTCAAAAGTGGAAAAGAATACCTCTAAGAAAAAACAAATTCCTCTTCCTGAGGAGTACTTAATTAAAAAGTGGTGTATGAATATAATCAAATAATATTATACCACAAAAATGATAAGATATACAGTTTCAGAGGAATCTGGAAAACCTTCATAAACTGACTCAAAGTAGACTGAACTAAGAAGATATTTTATATAACAACTGAATACCATGTTTTTGGACGTGAATAACTTGTAAAATTATTTTGCAGTTTTATGTCGATATATGTACTGAGGCTTTTATTGGGTTGGAGAAGAAAAGATTAACAACAAAATACTTGTTAATAGGTAAAAATATGTACATTAAAGAGAAAGTAATGCAGAAAATTTTGCCAAAAAAAAGATCCAGTTTTAATATTAGTAACCAGTTCATCACAAAACAAGCCAAAATCCAATCAAGTGAGTTGAATGCTAAATTCCATCTCAGAAGCACCCAGTTCTTTCCCAAATAATTGTTTTGTCTCTCTGCAGATGGCAAACCTCATTGTGTCTAAGAACTGTGATCCAAAAATGACACAGTACATTTATAAAATCTAGTTTAATTAAACCATATATCCATATTCTAGGGTTCATGGTGGCATAATTGGGATTCATTTCTTAAAATCATCCATATTTTGAAGCAACTTGGAATGAAAAATGTTGTTCTTTATAAGAAAAATTCACTAAGAAAAGTCAGATGTATTCACATTGGGTTTAACTATGACCACTCAAAAAAAAAAAAAAAAAAAAAAGAAAGTAACTTATTACCAAGATAATTATGCTTGATAAAATCATATAATTTTGAAATTGGAAATGTCTTAGAAAAGACTTGATTTGAACTGTCCACCAAAGGGATCCCCTCTGCAATACTTCTGAAAATTGTTCAGGTAAGTTAAGTTAAAAAATAATTTTCAAGTACCTACTATGTGTCATGTATTGTTCAAAATGTTAGATCAGTTACTACTTGAAGTTTCCAAAGACAAGTGCCTAACAGTTTTGATAACTGGTCTTTCCATTTTTGGAAAGCTCTTAAATGAGAACAATTCAGTGATTTACAAGATTTGGAAAATTTCAGCCAACCTATTTCAGCCTAAAGAAAACTTACCCCAAAACATACCTGCTGTTAATTAACCTTTCCTTGAAGATCTTGGGGGGTGGGAGGGAGGCGGGACAAGTAGAAAGACTATCCCCAGAGGCAGCTTATTCTACTGTTTCAGAGTTTGAAGTATTAGGAAGTTTTCCCCTTACTTTGAATTTCTATCTATCCCTTCAATTTTCAACCATTTTGCTCCTGGCTGTGTTCTGTTGGGACATAACAGAACAACTTAATCCCTCTTCTACATTATAGCTCTTCTATCTGGAAGTCTTTTTTGATCTCTCCTGCTGGTGCCCTTTCTCTCTCAAAGCTACTTTGCATTCCTTTTTTGTAGATACTTTTGTAAGCAGGCTCCAAACATTGACCAGAACCAAAAAAGGAAACTCAGAGCATGTTGCAGGGGATAATTTATTACATAATATATGTTTTACCTCTTCGGAGTATAAATTATTTGAGGGCAAGGACTCTTTCAGACCTTTGGATCCCCAGCATTTAACATAGAATCTATCATAAAGTAGAGGTTTAATAAATATTTGCTGATTGAGTAAATCTATGACAGCCTAAAGTATTGTGAGGAGAGGCAATTCTGCCTGATTTCCTTAATGATTGAGATAAGTGAGGTGAGGCTAATAAAGGAGAATTTTTTAATTAGCTAGGATCATAAGCCCAGAGGCTGGTTTCTTGAATCACTCACTAACCAATTTTCTTTTAGAGGCTCACCCCAAAAGTACATAGGATTGACTTTCTTGTTTTTGCTTGCTATAGTTACTGATAAAGTTCATTTGTAGGTATTTTCACAGATAAAGTTCTACCTAGGAGGTATAACACTTTTCTAGTATTGGGGAAGTGCTATGGCAAAAGTTGTCTTTGATTCCAATAAGACTGTTTACTGAATAAATGACTGACATACTCCTTGACTGGTGAAAGTGCAGTGCTAAAATTATCTCATAAATCTTACTTGTGACTTGATAAGGTAGATGGGAAGCAAAGATAATGCTGCCATTCATATACTATGAATTGGGGGGATTACATTTTGCAGAGCTTTAAAAATAGAATACAAAGATCTGTCTTACATGGCTATTGTTGGGGGGAATTATCTGGTTTCTGGATTTGTTTGGGGATTTTTGGTTTTGTTTTGTTTTGGGACAGACCAACTTTTAGACAGGAGGTTGGATTAGATTATTTTTGAACTGTCTCCCATTCCTACGATTCTAAACTCATGAAGTCAAAGCAAAGAAAAAGTTAGAGAAGGAATCTTTCCAACATCCTATGGCAAAATCTAAAGCAACTTTTGAAGACTTATCATGGATTTGATTTGCAGTTTTTTATTTTAAGATAACCCATTATATTGGGCCATATCTCCCTTAAATTTCATGCCAGTTGAATTAACATAAGGAGTGTTGGGAACTAGCAGACATTGTGATAGGTTAAAGTACATTTGGAAATTTCTACTGAGTATCAGAGAGTAGTTAAAGAATTAAACATGTTAAAAGCTTCACCCATCTCCTGGAACTGCAGGCCTCAAAGCAAACACTGTGTTTGCTTGCATGTTATCTACCTACCTACTTATCTACCTACCTATCTATCTACCTATCTATCTATCTATCTATCTATCTATCTATCTATCTGTCTGCTGTTGATCAATTGATCTGTCAATTTTTCATCATCTGCTTTAGTGCCTTCAGAAGGACTTATGATTCTATTTTTAATTTTTTTATAGCTTGAGAAATAAGATTAGATTTTTTTTATGTATGTATTTTCTTTTAATTTTTTTCTTTTTCTCAGAATGATACTTTTCCTTTCTCCCCCTTTTCTTTTTCTCCCACAGTTGGACATGTCAGCTCCTTATCAGGGGGCAAATCAATGCTGCATGTCTGAAATCCTAAAGCTCTCCACTGACATTCTTCATTCAGCTCACCAGCCAAAGCTATTCCTGCAGCTGCTCCCTCCCAAGGTGTTCCAAAAATAATGAGATTAGGCCATTCTGACACATGCTTTCCCCTTTCCAGTGCAGTTTGGAGCTCAATTTGCCAGGTTGATTGGTGCCTCTTGAGCTTTCTTCCCATTAGTGGAACCCAGACAAATCAGACAGGAAGCCTATAACAAGCAATCCCAGGATCTTCCCCACCCCAAAAGGCCAATAGATGCCTCTAGTAATAAGTAAGAACTACAGGAATCAATGACAACATTGAATATATCACAAACCCCACATTTCAATGGGACAAGTATCCATATAAAGGAGCCATTTATACTTTGCAGATGAAAACCAAATAAATCCTGAATTCCAATATTTTCTTTTCTTTCTTTTATTATTATTATTTTTTTTAGAAATAGGCAAGAAAATTTTTTCATTATCCAATGCTTCCTTAGCCTCAGCTATATTGTCACACAACCTCTACAACTGCATGTAGGAAACCGATCAACAGAAAACCTGCTTGTGACATTTTCAATCTTTAATATTATTTCTTTTTGCAACTCAAAAGCATTTCCCTTCAGAGTCTTTCTTGAACTAGGTGTGTTTTTACACTAGAAATTATTCAGATGTAAGAGATTTTTAGATTTTATTGTTTTTAAAATCAGGACATTTATATTATTTAATGCTTAAATAATTCTTTCAGAAAATTGTACATATCTGTTTAAGTACATAAATAATCCAAAAATAACTTTTAAAATATGCTTACTCCTATTCTTCCTTTTCTAATTAAAAAATGTGCAATACTAATGACCATGTTGTTATTGTTGTTCAGTCATTTCAGCCATGTCCAACTTTTTGTGACCCCATTTGGTTTTTTTTTTAACCAAATATAATAAAGTATTTGATCATATTTTGTCTCCAGATCATTTTATAGATGAGGAAATTGAGAAAAACAGAATTAAGTTAATTTTCTAGGGTCACCAGCTAGTAAGCGTCTGAAAATGGATTTGAACTCAAGGCATCCTAACTCCAGATTCAGTACTATATTCACTGCACCACTAATGACCATAATTTCATATACTTTATAGCTTTCTATTTTTATATTACATTTTAATTTTCTCTTTGCCATACATCTAATGTGATAGTTCAAATAGCTCAGTGTTATAATTTTCAGAAAATAATATCTTAGAAAGGTTAGGAGGCTTATCTATAGCACTATGGAGTTAAGTGACTTTCCCAGTATCATTAAATATACATTTTAATTGCCCTAAATGCATTTTCATTTTATCTACAACAAAATAAGATCATAAAGAACTATTTACTTTATAGGATAATAGACTTAAAGTTGAAAGAAACCTAGAAAGCCATGGAGTATTACCTACTCATTGCAGAGAATAGGAAATTGAGGCCCTGAGAGATTGAGGCACTTGTTTCAGATCACACAGTCTGAAGTGGAATCTGAACCTAGGTCTTCATTATTTTAAGTCTAACACACTCCATAGTACACCACATAGCCTTTAATTTCAGTCTTCCCACTCTAATCCATCCTCTACTCAACTGTCAAGATTTTCCTTAAATACAGGTCTACCAATATCACTCCCATTCACTTGCATTCAATAAAACATACAAATATAAAATTCTGTTTTATCTTTCAAAGCTCTTTATAACTGGCCCCTTCCTTATTTGTCTTCCTTATTCTTCCTATTTTATGATTCAGTAACACTTCTTGCTATTCTTTGCATATGACAAACCATCATTTCTTCTTTTCTTCTCTGGCTTCCACTAAGTTTCTTCTAAAGTCCCCTTGTCTTGCAAGAATTCAGCAAGAAAATTTGCCACTTTCCCTCAGAGATTATCTCACATTGGATCATCTCTAAAATTACTTTAGATTATCCCACCTGGATTAGATACAATCTTCCTAATTTATTTGTACATATTTGTTTGTATTCTTTCTTTAACATTAAACTGTGAAATTCTCAAAAATATATAATGTTTTTATCTTTGTAGGATTTAAGCACAGTAACTGATACATAATTAGTACTTGATACATATTAATGATGATAATGTTTGACTTGATTTGATTTGACACTTAAGAATATCTGAAAGTGGAATGGATTTCTTTGTAGGTAGAGACTTGCTCCTTATTGTAGATGTTCCAACAAAGGATGGATGATCTATTTTAGAGATAATTCTTTTTCAGGTGTAAATTGGACTAGATGGACTTCCCTTTCAACTCAGAGATTTGTAAATATGAGTTTAAAAATATACTCTTCTCACTCCTCACTTTCTGAATAACCCATAATTCATCTTTTATTCATAAGTGAAGTTAAATCTTGATTGGCCATTTAAAAAAAAATGCTTTAATTTTGTGCCACTCTTGGAAGTTTTCAACAACATGGAACTATTACCTAATGAATACAGTAGCAAAAATAATCCTAATGCTAGAATATTTTAACTGGAAGGACTCTAAATTTTGTACACTACTTTTAATTTATAGCTGAGAAAACTGAGGCCCAAATAATTTAAATGACTTGCCTAAGAACACACAGCTAGGAAATGGAAGATCCATGACTAGGACTCAGGTTTGCCAACTCCATTTCCAGAATTCTTTTTAATTATCCTAAAACAACTCCTTTTAGGCTTTGGACCAACACCATCTTCCTTCTTATCTTCATTTGCAGGTCAGATGGAATTAGTTTACATTTCAAAACTAATTAGGCTTCTACCTTTATTATGTTTCTTTACTTTTCAACAATTATTGAATTTTGTCCTGTTCAATTTTGTATATATTTTTTCCTTTTGCTAAAAGTCATTTAAAATTATTATTTGTCTTGACTGTTAGATTAGAAGGTGGAGTGGTTTAATAGGAAGAATACTGTATTTGAAATTACAGGAGCAATGTTCAGGTCTCAGTTCTGACAGTTACTGTCTATACAAACATACAATTAATGAATAAAAATATTTAGCACATATATTATATTCTAGGTTCTATATTAAACACTGGATATACAAACAAAAAAGTGATTGAGGTCCTCGCCTCAAGAAATTTACATCCTAAAATAGGTATAGAGAATATGTGTAGTCTAGTGGTGTCCAAAAGAATTTCAAGTTGTGGTTAGTTCTCTAAATGTATGCAAAAGAATATGTATTTTAGCAGGGTAGATAAAATTATGAGCAAGAAATCAATCACCCTACCTGGTCCTTAATTTCCTTAAAAATATAATGAGAGAACTAGACTGGTTATCCTTTGAGATTCCTCTCAGATGAAAATCTATGTTTTATAGTACTTTGACTGGCCCAAGAGAAACAATATCACTGTCACTATTTTTTTTCTCTTCCTCCCCTCCCTCTGCCCTGTTCTCCTCCCCCTCTCCCAACTTCAGTAGAAGTCATCACTACATTTAGCTGGACAACCTGCAAGGACTTAATAATAGTGAAATGGAGAACAAATATGTTTAGATGTTTTCTGTCACCATAACTCCTCCCAGGGTTCTGCAAGTGCCTTCAGCATTATTTCCATCTGAAGCTACTCTTGGATCACCCTTATCACTTAAGGGGCATTGATATAAGCCTTTGATCTTTCTGGACCATCGTGAATTAGCTTTGAAGATACAGTTTGGTACTTTTGCAAATATAGAAGGTCTTGATGAAATTTTGAGGACCTGTTCTTGATCAGACAATTTCCTTCATGGGACAGGAAGGCACCTTTTGGGAGATTATAGATATTTCAAGCCAAATCAAATCAAGAAGTATTTCATGGTATCTGATAAACTTTAAGGAAAATGCAAAATAAATAATAAACATAATGTCAAAATTTTGTATAGGGCAAGACTGTAATTCGTTTATATCAATTACTTGTAGCATTTAAGGTTGGTTCTCATTTGGCAAGAGGATATGTTAATAGAGATCTTTAAAGTTATTGAATGAATAATTAAATGGTGGATTCCTGGGGAGAGAGGAGAATTTGTAAACAATAAAGACAATAGAATGAATATTTGGTGATCTCATGGATAGGATATAATTTTCATCATTGGAGAGTTATATTTGAATATGATGTGGAAGGATGTGATGAGGTTATAGATTCATGAGTTTGAATTTGTTTAGTTCTTATAGACTTGACCTCCTGTAATAGTTCTTATCATTCATTTCAATCTTAATCAATATGAAAATCAGAGAAGTCAGTCTTGGTTTCAGGAACACAAAGGAAGGTATATATATTCAACAAAAGAATTTTGAGCCAAGACAATTTGGGACAGTTAGGGATCCATGAATGGCCAAGTAAAGGAAATTCTGAGACTGTTAGGCATTTTTTTTTTTTTTTTTTGGCTAATGCAGTAATAATTGTCAACAAGAATCTTTCAACAGAGACTTTCCACTAATTCTTTGGACAATAAAGTAGGAATTTTCAGTCAAGAAGACATCTAGTTTTTGTTTGTTTGTTTGTTTGTTTGTTTGTTTGTTTGCTTTGTTTTGTTTTGTTTTTTAATCAATAGTATGCTAGGGTAAAAATAAAAAATAATTTTATAAAAGGTTATTTTCCTTGTTATAATTACCCTGAAATTTCAGTTGGACCCTTTACTGGGGGCTGGGGAGGGGAAGAAACCATAAATAGTTGATTGATTCAGTACTTTACATAACCATGTTTTAGAGAAGAGTTAAAAAAAAATAAAGAATGTCTAACACTATCATCAAATATGTACTTGTTGAAAAGGAGCCTGGGAGGGGTTAGTAAAGTTAATATACTATTAATGTGTCTGGAAAAGGGATTCAAAGTCAAATGAGTATAGTTCGTTAAAGTGATAGTAACCAAGATAATTTCTGTATGCAGGCAACATAATTTTGAATGATTTATTGAAGAGGTCATTCTTAATACTTATTAGAGATCAAGAAGCCAGGCAACCAGTTAGTTTCACATTGCAATTATGATTGCCTCATTTTTGCTTCCTACCAATGATGACTCAATTAAGTAGACAGATTTCTTTTTTAAATGACTGAAGAGGAATATTTTTAGGTAAATTAAAAAAAAAAGGTGCTTTTACATTTTCTCTTTAATTGCATTTTGTTTTTATTTTCTTTTTTTTTTTTTTTCTTCAGAATTGACAAGGGGCCAAAGGAAAGCAATTTGCACCTGAATATGCTACTAAGGACTGAATGTGATTGGCATCTATTTGATACCACCATGCCCTTTCCTTCTTTTGATTTCAAATACTTTGGCAAGAATTCAGTAAACTCAAATCTGGATCAAGCAGTATTTGTTGAAGGGAAATTATCTTAGAATTAGGGCTGGGGATGGGTAGAAGTGTCGTTTAGATACTATTCAGATTTTAAGAATACCCAGTTATGTCCTTTGGGTTGACAAACATACTTGGCAGTACCCAGCATTTAATTAACAAAGTGTTATCTTTTTGTTCAACATGTCATAACCTACTCTGGTTACATTCTGACTTTCTCTTGGTGTGTACAAGAAGACATCAGAAAGTTTAACTAAGTAAATTAAATTACCCAACTCTTCCAGGATTATAATGTTAGACTGAGAAGAATATTTTACACCAGAGGCAGGCAATCTTCCCAGGATATGTTCTGGGTCAGAAAGATTGCCAATAGACCACACTGCACTGAATTCTCTGAGCAAGAACTAAAATGCTCATTTAATGGTGATGGAGACTCTGAATGGGGCAAGAGCCATAGAGATTTGTTGGCAATTTCCTGTGATTGAACTTAGCCTATTTGCCTATCATCTCAGTTCTAATCACATTGGATTACTCACTGATCAGAATCCTCTGTAGCCCTACAGGTTTCTTTAATAGCTCCATTTTTTTTTTTTTTTTTTTTTACTTCATTGGGATTATTTATGTTTTTATGATCTTTCCAAATTACTCTGTCTTTTTGTATAACATGTAAATATATAGTATACATTTACTTGTTGTCTTTCCCAATAGGATTACAATTGCTATTCAGGAAAGTCAGTAGAAAATATAAACTCTTTGAAGGGAAAGATGGTTTTAATTCTGTCTTTGTATCACCAGTGCCTAGCATTATGCCTGGCCCACATATTAAAATTTTTAAACCTTAAAAATCTAGTAAATACTTTTATATTCATTTTAAGTAAGGTTTATTTAATTTTGTATTCCTATTACCTGGTATGATGCTTGGAATATAGAAGGTGATTAATGCATAGATGATTGATTGATTGATACTTTCTGATTGTTCAATCAATGGCAAATTTAAAAAATTATCAATATCTTTTATATTTATATTATCTTAATTACTCAACGTATTCTTTACCCTCCCCCTTTTCTCCCAGATGGATATAGCTTATAATAAATTACAAAAGAGGAAAAAAGTTTATCAAAACTAAATTATATATGTCTGGGTATGTTTCTATATACAATATTCCACATCCATAATTCTTCATCTCTGTAAAGAAGCTGGGGGAGGTGAATGGTAAACCTTTATCAATTATTTACTGTGAATTACTCCATAGTGGTGGAATCCTTTAACTGTTCATATAGAATCTTAACAATTTGAGAGTTAGAATAGATTCAGTGATGAACTACTTTAACTCACATAAGGGATTTCACTATCTTTAATTCAGAGCTTCAGAAAATATCTGCAGAACATCTGTATGACATTTGATAATATGGAAAATTCTCCTGGGAGTTGTAAGCACAGGGGACCGAAAGAAGACTCAGTAATGTTATAAGGGTGTGCTCTACTTCTGTATTTCATTAGGACTAAAGAATAAAGCAAATCAGGAAGAGTGATTGTGAATGAGAGCTATGGCTATATATTTGAATTTGGTGTGAGAGCTGTAGGAATGACATAAGAATGACACTGTGTGTGATTGGAGTTTGAATAACTAAAGTAATAGATTTCAATGTGGGGTAAGAGGCACAAATGTGAAATGCTTACTAGCTTGTATCCTATCCTCCATCCCCAGAATGAGCTGAAATTTTTGTTTAGCATCTCTGAATCATGGCTGATGATTCTTCTCCAACAGATTGCTGGAAGTGCGAGAGTTGGGGAGATAAAATAACCCAGGGTACTTTGTGTTATGGCAGAACACTAGGCTTTAGTTTCTATTTTAACTATTTAACAAATAAATGCCAGGAACCTTTCTCTGCCCCTGCCTTCTCATAAGGATTAAAAAAGGTCATGACATTATTTATTTAATGTATCATTTTTTCCCCTTTCTTCTCTCTCTGTCTGCATATGTGTGTGTGTGTATGTGTGTGTGTGTGTGTGTGTGTGTGTGTGTGTGTGTGTGTGTATGGTGGTGGTAGTGGTAGGATGGGCATCCATAATCATTATGCTCCAAAAACTGCCTCAAGCAGACTTGTAGTTCTCACACAAGTAGATCACATACTTGGTTTACGCTTCAAGAAACTCTATTTAGTGGTGACTGCACATAGTTCATTTTAAAAATCTTGCCACACAAGAGCCTGATCCTTCACTACACAAACATGCCAATTGCTAGATTCATTATTCTTCAGAGGTCTTGAGTTTGTATGGGCATTTCACAGTGAGCTAAGGAAATGGATCTGTCCCCTGCCTGAGTTATTAGGCTGGTTACAACACATCCTTTCAAAACCATTGACAGAATCTAGAGAACTCAACGCTGGAAAATTTCACTGAAAGGAGAGTTGCTTAAGGGAATAAGGGAGACAAATAGCACATGGCTTCTCTACCTCCAAGCCTTTGCTTAATCATTACCTTCTATTTTCTGTCCTAGAATGCAGTAGGAGGCTCAATGGATAGAACACTAAGTCTGAGTTCAAATTGTACTTCAGCATTCACTATGTGATCCTGAGTTAGTTACTTATCCTCTGCCTTAATACACTGGAAGACAAGGCAAAACTCTCTAGTATCTTTTTCAAGGAAACAATATGGAGTGTATAGATCATGGGATCACAAAAGCCAAAGAGGATTCAACAGCAACAGCAACAGCAATAACAGTAACACTTTTTCCCCCTCTTTATTTTACTCTAAACCTCCAAATCAAATGCTATTCAATCTTCAAAGTCCAGCTCAAGTACTAGCTGATCCATATTGATGGCAACTACTCTTGTACCCCACTGGTTTCTCTCTTTCACACATTTCACACATTTTAAAATTTTGAACAATACATTATGGCACTGAATCTAACAGACCCATTATTTATATCTTGTTTTTATCCCCAAATTACTCCTTGTATATACAACATGTCTAACTAGATGATAAGCTTTTTGAAAACAGGAATTGTTTTATACTTTACAAAAATCCTACACAGAACTAGGCACTTGATACTTCCTTGGCAATTGAAATGTTTTTTTTTTTGTTGTTGTTTTTTTTTTGAGAAATGTCTATCATAAATTCTATATTTCTCTCTATTTATGGGTAATATTAGAATCAGCAAACACTCCCAGAGGATGAAAATTTGCTATAGTCTCTTACTTTTTCTCTTGTAACTCTAGCATTTATGGTGATATTTCATCTTGTGAACTAGTATAACCATTTTTTCTGTATAATGCAATAATAAAAAAAATCAGCAAGAGCTACTCTTTTGATTTTTCCCACCCAACATAGTTTTTTGCCATAATAAGCAATGGATACTTCATTTTGATTAGATTCTAACGAAACTTCACTTTCTTTTTTTTCTTTTAGAATTTGTCCTATTTTCCCATCCAATTGTTCTCCCTCAGAGAAGGCATTCAAGATATCATAATGAGACTTTAGGAATGAAGAGAATATATAAAGTTGTGTATTCCATTCACTATTCTTGCCTGCTTAAGTAATATTATTCTCCATTCCCCTACTAATACATAATGATTTGTCTCAGATATTTTTATTCTCATAATAGAATGATTTATAGCCAAGGGTATACTACCATCAGCTTAAACTAGCTCACAAAAGCTGAGCATTAAATTTTCAATGTTTATGAAAATACTTTGCAGTGTTTTTTTCACCATATTTAAATAACTAAAGATCATTAAATAGTTAACAATTTTCAAAAACTTGAATTTTATCCAAAGCTAATCTTTCTACTTATATCCATCCCTAATCCTATCCCTTCCCATCTCTTCCAGGAAGTTGTTTTTCAGAATATCCTATAGCTCTCTATAAATTTAAATTTTTCTGTATTTATTGGTTCATTTTCAGATGGAAAAAAATTATTTATATCTTCACCATCCTTAAAAAAAACAAGATAAAACAAAACCTTAGGGACAGCTAGAGGGCACAGTGGATAGAGCACTGGTCCTGAAGTCAGGAGGACCTGAGTTCAAATTCAGCCTCAGATACTTAATACCTCTTAGCTGTATGACTCTGGGCAAGTCGCTTAACCTCATTTGTCTCAGAGAAAGAAAAAAAATAAAACCTCAAGAAAATAAAATTAAACTTTTCTTGAGCATACTATTTCCTCAAATGATTGTTTATGTCTTTCTTCATTTTCTGCAGTCACACTCCTTAGGGGGCAGCCTTCTCCACAGTTTCTCATTCTTTATTTTTTTGCTCTTACTGAGTTCTCATCCCTTCGAAATCTGGCTTCAGTCTCCACTACTAAAAAAAACAAAAAACAAACAAAAAAAAAAACAAAAAACAGCTTCCTAAATGATTACCAGTGATCCCTTAATTGCTAAATCCAATACCCTAAATCACCAATCCACAGTTCACTTATGCCTTGACTCTGACATTGCTACTCTATGTTTCTTCATACTCTCTTTTCTCTTCCCAGCTGTTTAATCAATTCTTAGCTAGATCATCAATTACATCTAACTCTTAACCATAGAACTTCCTCATTGTTCTGTCCTGGGCCATCTACTCTATTCTCTCTATGCTTTCTCTCAATGTTCTCATCAGTTGCCATCAATTCAATTATCATTTAAAGGTAGACGACTCCTTTATTTATATATCAACACTAATCATGTTTTTGAGATCTTGCACTTTGTTGTCAACTAATTGGCTATTGAACATGTACAAGTTGGTATCCTGTAAGCAATCCAGTCTCAGTATATCTAAAACAGAACTTAATATTTTCCATCTTACACTTAACCATCCTCTTGAGTTCTCTATCTTGATTAATGGTATCACCAATCTTCCCATTACCCAGGATGATCCTCGGTTCATCCCTTTCTTTATCCTTTATATCCAGTCAACTTCAAAGTTTGCCATTTTTAATCCCTAAAGAATATTTTACACCCACTCACATCCCTCTGCTCTCTTGGTCATCAACTGGGTTGAAATCCTCATCACTTCCCATCTGAACTATTTCAATATATTCCTTTATTGGACCTCTGCTTCTAGTTTGTTCCCTTATCAATTTTTCTTTTACATAGCTACCCAAATAATCCTTCTAAAGCACAAATTTGACCATACCATTCCCCTTGCTAAAGAGATTTTAATATCTCCCTATTGCTTCTAGCATAAAATGCAAATTCCTTCCCCTTGGCATTTAAAATTATTTCACAGTCAGGCTGTAATCTCCTTTACAGGCTTATTATATAAACTCTTTCATATATGTATATAGATTCCTTATATGTGTATGTGTGTGTGTGTGTGTGTGTGTGTGCATGTGTATATGCCATACTGGCTTATTTGTTGTTCCCTGAACTTGTTATTTCTTCCCTTATCTTATTGAATTTGTATAGGTTGTCCTCTGTGCTCTGAATGCTCTCTATCATCATCTCTTTCTGTTATAGCTTTTATCTCCCTTCTGGGTTTGCCTCAAATTCTACCTCATTCTGTTCTCTTGAGTGCTTTCTCTCTATGCATACATGCACATACATACACACATGTACATAAATATACATATAATATATACCCACATGTACATATATGTTTCCATATGTATGAATAAGTATATAAAGCTATGTTACATATAATATTATATCTATATACACGCAAATAAACTTTTTGTGTGTATGTTTATACATATGTATATATAATGTATATGTTTGTATAATCAGCAGCTATACTCTAACTCCTTAGTAAAATGTATATATCTGGAAGTCAAGGACTACATTTTATCTTAGTATCCCCAGCATCAACTATAATGCTTTGTACATACTAGATACAAATATTTAACCTATTGAATCAGATTGGATTATTCTCCATATGTCAGCAGATACAATTGAAAACGACTCTTCCCAGAAAAGAACCATGTCTCTACCCACCTTGTCTTAGCAGATAATTCCTTACATAATTTTCCCTCAATATTCAATCATTTGAAATTTGCCTCCAAGACACTCATGTATTAATTTAATTATTTCAGGCAAGATTTTTTTTTTTTTTTTAGGGGGGAAGGTAAGAAATAAAGCCAAATTAAGAAAAGTTTTCCTAAAGAGAAGAATAGTCATCAATGAATTGCTGAGCAAATTAAGCTTCCTTTTCTGTCCAAAGAGGATATTTGATTTGAGAAAGTAACAGAAACTTTCTTTTTTCTAAGTCAATGTGACAACTTTAAAGCAAAAGGTGCAGTACTGGTTCTCCTCCCCTCCTTTCCATTCATTCCATTAATCATGCTGAAAGTGAGGGTTGTAAGGGGAGTGTTGGAGAGGATGAAAGAGAAAGGTATAAAGAGTATTCTTTGTTTTATTTCAAACTTTTCTATGGGAAAAAGAGAAACATTAAAGCTGCCAAAAAGTGAGGGAACTTTCTCTGCCCCCATCTCTTCTATCTCCTTCCTTTCCTGATTCTAAGTACCAGTGAGGTCAAAGAGCACACACAAAAAAAGAAGGAATTGTCACTAAAAGAGGTCGTCTGCAAAATTTTAAAATACATGTATTCTGAACAGTTAGATACTTGCTTAATATTCTATCAGTATTTACTGTACTTATAGCCAAAAAAAATTAAAATATTGATTAATGAAGGGCATTTGGGAGCTGGTGATAGACAAACAGGAAAATGGTTGGCTTGTAACATTTTAAAATTTTGGAAGCAGTCTGGAGCTTTTGAGGTAAAAGAATGAAGTGTTACCTACAGATAAAATTGATATAGATTAGCAATACCTTGATTAAATTATTTTCTAGTGATGACAAAATAAACTGAAAGTTAACAATTCTAGTGACATATTAGTACTTCCTTTAAGGTAGGGGAAAGACATTTTGAATGTCTTGATTCTTTGTATCTGTGCAAATAATTAAATAATAAATCTAGTAAGATATAGCAAAGCATTTAACCTCAGTAATTTGAGTCTGGCGTTTAAAAAAAAATATGAAAAAGGGAGCAATTTCTTTTAAGATTTGGTCCTTAGAAATTTCCTTCAAGGAAGGCAATCAAGGAAGCAAGGAAGAGAATTTTCTTTATTAGAGAAGAGCAGAGATGGATTAATCTGACCACCCAGTTGGTGAGAATTCTAAGACCTTACACTAGAAGGCCAAGATTCCAGAAAAGGCACAAGATGGGACATGTCCAAGTTTGGGATTGTTAAGGATTAGTGATATCCTGTAGGGAGAAGGCCTAGAGGACAATGTCAAGTAATGTTTAATGAGCAGATGCTATTATATCCTTCATAAATTAATCAGGGCCTCAGGAACTAAATGAATGGTAAGGATGGAGAATAGACAAGCTCCACAAACAGGAAGAGTATGGAATGGGTCATTATAAGTAATTTAATTCAACAAAATACTACTTAAATATTTATTATGTATTTAATATAATTCTACATGTTGGAGGGGACAGGGTACATGATTTTGACAAAATACAGTTCTTACCCTTAAGAGTATGCAAAGCACTGAACATATAATGGGAAAAAATACAAACAATCTCTGCCTCCACATAAATTCCTATAGCACATGAAAATCATGAGTAATGAATGAACTTTGAGAAGCAAAAAGTCATCACGACTTAAAGGACTGGGAAAAAATAATTTTAGATAGGAAGAGCAAAGAGGAGACCAAGGGACACATTCCAGCTCTAGGAAATCTCAAGAGCAAAGAAATATATAGCAGTGGGAAAATGTATACATATACAAATGATATAATCAGTGGTTCTGATTGAATAAGGTTGGAGGGGCATAGAATGTAATAAGGCACAAGAAAGTTGTGCTAAATTGTGGAAAGACTTAAAGGACAGATGAAAATCTGATCTTTATTTGGTAAATAAGAGGGAATTAATAAAAAATTGTGAGCAGAAGAATGACAGATTGACCAATCAGCTCACTCTTCAAAAGTGTGCAGTGTCCTAGCCAACACAATCTCATGTGTATTAAAGCTATATAGACAATCTAACTGATTAAAGTGCTTAGAAGACAAAAAAATGTGATAAAGAGGATGGTTTCTGATTGGCTGATGAGACCAGACTGGCTATGCACTCAAAAGACATTAAACAATCAATGTGAACCTCTTTATTTTTCTTGATTGGCAGGAAAACTAGTTTGGATGCTATTGAAATATTTAAAAAAAGGTGGTAATGAAGGCCTGCCCCAATATATTAGCATTGGAGAGTGAGGAGGGGGCCAGAGGAAAGTTTCTGCTATGCAATATTCTTTGGAGAAAAAATTACCAGACAACACAAAAGCTTTGAAAGGGAAGACTATTGGTGTCAAAAACAGAAATAGTGAGTCCCTGATAAGCTTCATTTTGAACAGGTTGATTTAGAGCTGCCAATAGAATAGATAGATTAGAGATATCCTCTGGAGAATTCAATATGTGGGATATTTATTTAAAATATTGCTGATTTATATTATCAATCTACAGGTATGTGAGGCTCTTATAGAATACAATGAAATCAAATAGCATTTGAACTAACCCTAATTGGCCTTGCAGAAAGACAAGAGGTGGGAATTTTTATTCATGCTTGGATATAGGAAGCAGTACCATGAGGAAGTCCTCTTTCAATTGCCTTGCAAAAACAGAAGTAGATTCAAAATACTTGAACTTTAAAACTGCTTTTTCTTTTGAGTATTTTTTCCTCCTCAAAACCCACATTCTAGTTACATAGGAAGCATGCAGGTGACAAATGTCAGAATGTTATACTGAAAGCACTGAAAAAGGTACTTTTTTTCTTTTTAAACAAGGTCACTTTATATGTCAATAAAATTTTGGAAAACAGAACCTAGGTCTTTGGATGAGATGTTTGGGAGGTAGTGAGCTCTCCATCCTTGGTTATCTTCCAGTTAAGACTCTATGACTACTTATGAGGAATGAGGTAGACACCATCCTTGTTCAGGTTCAGCTTTTGGTTCTTAGGGCAAGATCTCATTTCAGTCTCCCCAGTTCTCGATTCAGGCTGAGGTGCAAAGCATCAGGAAGATTGGCCTTTGAAGCTGCTATTTCTTTAAATGATATTGTGTCTAGCAAACATATAGGATCACAGATGGGCATCTAATGCTGCTATCCCATTTATTCTCTGAATCTCTAGCAATGAAACAGGCACTGTCTTTCTAATTCACTCACATGGTACCCTAGGGGCTAGATCTGTTTTCACTGGAGAGTTTATTCTTAGAGAATATTCCACTTTTTTGTAAACGCAAATACAGGATAAACTTCTCTGTCAGAAACAATCCACAAGGTAGTTTGTAAAAAACAAAACAAAAAAAAACAAAAAAACACAGAACAAAACAAAACAAAATAAAGGGCAAAGGAAAATAGGAGAAATTGGCTTTCTCTTTATTTGTTTTTCCAAAGATTCTTCATTCCTTTCTGGAATGAGATTCCAGCTTTGCAGACATTAAGAAACCAGGAACCATGGGACCCTGTTGCTTAGAAACAGACTGATTACAGTTAGCCATAGTCAGCTACAAGGAAATTCTACCTGATCCTTTAGGAGCATTTGTCAAGGCTCATTATGATGATAAAGAAAATTTACACTTTGCTAATGCTTTCAAATATCATCACAAGAACACTCTAGAAGATCTGGGCATCTGCCTGGGGGTGGAGGTTCAAGATATTAAAGGTGGGATCCGAAGCCAACACTCATCAGCCCAAATGAAAATCAGCCCGAATTAATTCTGTATCATGCACAATTGAGAAACCAAAAATCCAAATCTAAGTACAGAGCCAATCAGCTCTGGAATTGCACTGCTTTGAGGTGAGAAGCCAAAACTAGTCAGTCAGAGACACTAATAATGGGCATTTGTATTCCACAGTCAAGCCAGGGTAGCTACTCCTCCCATGGATATCTAAAGCACAGCTTTCAATCAGCCATTGCCATAAACACCTGTTCAGAAAGGAACAGTCATTTGTTTCCTGATGTCCCATTAAGTGGACAAGATTTGTTAGGATGGCACTATAGCATGTATAAGGAGCAAAAACATCTGGAAAAGTTTATATACATATATATAGAGATAGATAGATAGATAGATAGATATAGATATAGATATATAGATATATTCTTATATATACACTTAATATGTATATACACACATATATGAACTTTAGAATAGGATTATTTATGAAAGTTTATATGTGAACGTGTGTTTGCATACTATGCATATATACACACAATACACATATATCAACTATGTTTAAAGAAAGGAAGGGAATTTATAAATTATATACATACGTACACTGTTTTATAGACACACATATACACATGTGGACATATAGACATATATACACATAAATACATACATTTATGCACATATACATACATATATCTATATAAACACATACATTTTATATGTAGACACATAGAGAAGGGAGGGAAAAAGAAAGCAAGAATATAAAAGCATGTGCACATGTATATATATATATATATATATATATATATATATATATATAAATATATATAATAATACATACATTCATGTATGCAAATATATAGTTTATACAATGTATTTTGTACATTTGTTATGTACACAAATAATCATATGTGTATATGTACATGCATGCATACCACACCTCTACACACATATTTTGGGGAGGGAGAGAGCTGAAGATGTGATTTCATGTATAAAACTCTTAAGATAGATCTTCATCTACAATGTGGACTTGGTCATAGTGATGCCCCCATATTGGGAAGAGACTAGATCTTAGTCTCCCTGTTTCCTATCTCCTAAGTCATTTCTCCATACATCTCATCACATTCTCATACATTTAATGTACAAAGAAACACATTTAAAAAACCAAATAGTCTAAAATTAGTTATAAAATCCTATATAAAGTTCTAATAAAAGATTTTGGTTTGTATTCTCATGAAAACAAGCCTTTATGGCTAAATTAATCTCATTTTTAAGGAGAATTATTCTTCTTTCTTTAAAAAAAAATTCTGAGCTGAAAAGGTGCTGCAAATGCAGGCCACTAAATCTCACTGATTGAATCAGTTAGTCAATAAGCAGTTATTAAGTTCCTATTATATCCCAGTCACCCTTCGAATATAAAAAAGAGGCAAAAGACCCTGTCCTCAAGAATCTTCCAATCTAAAGGGGACAATATGAAAAACAATATATATATATATATAAAGCAAGTTCTGTACAGTATAAATGGGAAATAGTTAATAGAGAGAAGGCACCAGGACTGAGAATAGTTGGATAAATCTTTCAATAAAAGACAGGATTTTCAGGAAAGCCAAGAGGCAGAAATCAGAAGGGAAAGGATTCTAGGTATGGGAAACAGGCAGAAAATGTGTTTAGCTTTTGTTTGAGGAAGAGCCAGAAGGCCAGTGTCAGTGATTTGAACAGAATGTGTTGGTGAGTAAAATGTAAAACTAGAAGGGAGGAGAAGAGGGTACAAAGAACATGAAAAGTCTTGAATGCCAAACAAAAATGTAATGTTCTCATTTGGTTTTCTGGAGGTCTTGAGAGCAGCCTTCTTTTCAGTTAAATAATGACCACAAGAATAGCCAAGTGTTGAAGTGCGAAAGTCTTTATTGTCTCTGGCCTGGTGCTCAGCTAGTTTCTCCTGGCCTTCAGAGGGGACTTGATTTCAGAGGAGAAAATGCAGGAGGACAGGCCTGCCATCACAGGGTGTGAATTTCTGGAAGTGACAATAGATCTACTAGACTTTGTTGAGTCAGCGTGTGTGTGTGTGTGTGTGTGTGTGTGTGTGTGTGTGTGTGTGTGTGTGTGTGTGAGATCCAGTTTCATTAAGTGTTTTTCTTTGGTTTTCCTTTGTTCAGGTAATATGGGAAGACGCACAGCTACATTGAAACTTTGGCACATCTCACAGGTAGCAGGGACTTCTTTAATAGCTTGGTTCTCTCCTTTATAAGGTTTTTGCCATTACTTGCCATCATTACATGATGAATCACTAGACATGGGTAGCACATCCTGTCTGGCTTTTATGAGTATGCATTTCAGTCTAAATCATTGTCATTATTTTATAATTAAATTTGTCTATCCTGACATCAGAATATCAATATAGTATATTCTACTATTGGTTTAGATTAAAATATTTTCTAGAGCACTAGGGATTCACCATTTTCCCCCTTAATTTTAGACAGAAAATATTGATCTTTCTGTATTTGTTTCTTCAAAAAATGAAATATATTTTGCAGTAGTTTTTTTTTTTTTTTTTTTTTCTGCTTCTATTTATGGTCATGATTTCTTACACAAAGAAGCTGGAGAGAAGTCAGTCTACCTGGACCCAAACCATTTCCAACCTCATCAAACATTTATTGACTATACACGCACAGCTTTGCTAGCTGGACATGGAAAACAGAGGAAGCAGCTTTTACCACTTTTTTTAGGTTTGCTTAGCTGGATATGGAAAACAGATATGAGGAGCCTATGAACTAAGTGAACAAAAACCCGGAGGGGAAATACATGAAAACAAGAATAAGGATTAACCTTCCTGGCACTCATGTCTATTTTCTCTAATCCATCCTGAATATCAGTTTCAGAATTGCTATTAGAAGATGTCTAAATTGTGATTCTACCACACATTTGACATGTGACCAGAAACAAATACGTCCTCTGAGCTACTTTTTCTATCTTTGTATATTGGAAGAAATGCTGCTTGGACTCCAAGCAAGGTTATTGTGATATTGAAAGAGATATTATACATTAAGTACTTCATAAACATTAAAGTATTAGATATGAGCAGTATGCCATCATTAGCTCCCTAAATCATATCATTCACATCCTCAAGAGATTAAAATAACTCCTTATAAAAATCAAGGACACCTAAGTGGTACTGTGTATAGCACTTAGCCTAGAGTCAGGAACACCCAAAGTTCAGCCCTATCACAGATCATTATTATCAGTGAGACCTGGTCAAATCACTTAATCCTTTTTGCCTCACTTTTCTATAAAATAGGCTGGAGAAGAAAATGTCAAACCATTTCAGTAACTTTGCCAAATTCAGTTATGAAGAGTAGAATGTGATTGAAAAAGTTTGAACAACTATCAAATCCAGACTTTGCTGACATTCCTTTCAAGACCCTAAATAACATTTACTGATACAATGTC
The DNA here is from genome assembly GCF_048593235.1 of Sminthopsis crassicaudata. Taxonomy (NCBI): domain Eukaryota; kingdom Metazoa; phylum Chordata; class Mammalia; order Dasyuromorphia; family Dasyuridae; genus Sminthopsis; species Sminthopsis crassicaudata. The sequence continues at coordinate 94,589,966 of NC_133618.1, forward strand.
TTGTTATTTCCAACAGTATATTCATTGTATTCTTCAAATTAATTCCTGTCCTTGTACTTTAACTTAGCAGATATTCTGGAGGCAACTTGAACCCAGTCAATTTTTAGGTAAGAAGTAACAACAAATAATAACAAATAAATTATGTTTTAAGTCCTTTCCTCACAATAAGCCAGATAACAAGCATTTATTAAGCACCTCTTATGTGTCAGTCTCTGTGCTAAAGCAGATCACATTACTAGCCCCATTTTCCAGATGAAGAAAATCTTAAAAAATAGTTACTTAGCTTGCTTAGCTTAATATGATCAGTATGATTGGTAAGAGGACAGGAACTCATGCTTTCTGATTTCCAATACTAGGTAGCCAGATATTATTTCTCCCATTTTACAGAGGAAGAAGCTGAAGCTCTGAGAAGTTGTTACTTGACTATGATCACAGGAAAAATATGAACCTAGGGCTTGTAACAAAAAGTTCCTATGTACTCTACTACAAAAACTGTATTGCTGTATTTTTTTTTTTTTTTTTTTAAGATTTTGTTTTCACTACAAAACAACAATCTGGATTATACTCTAATCCACTCCCTATATCCTTTTTCAAATGAGTGATGAGTCCTCCTCCTCTTCTCTTATATTCCCTTCCTATTCCATAAAAAATGCCAAATTTCTATTCCTTTTCCCTTTTAGTTGAACTTGATTTATTAAATTCCCTCAGACTCTTTCCATAGTTCTTTGTTCCAGTTTCATAATTTGTCTTGTTGTTTACCTTTGGCTCCTAATCTCTTTTAAATGTATGTGTATGTGTTTATGGTTTTGCTTTGCTTTGTTTTATTTTGTTTCTTTGAAACAAAAAAGACAATGAAGAGTTAAATATTTTCATGGATTTTTATATTGTATCTTTTCTGAGCTATAAAGTAGATAGCAAAGAAGAATGCCTAGTGGATAGCCTGAAATACATGATATGCTCCTTCTATATAAGAATTCTTCTAACCCTTTTTTTCCCCAAAATGTTTCATAAGAGAGAATCAATAAAAGCTGAAGCTAAAACACTGGTGCTATATGATAGCTAAGCTCAGAGAGCTCCCTGGATAATCCTTTGTTCTCAGAAGCTATAAGAGCAAATCCCTTCACCTTTGCTCAGAGGAATGGCTGTTGAAATCTGGCCCACTTTTTGACCTCAAAATCCAGGTGGGACAGAGTTGGGGGTAGCAGACAGAATGAGGGAAGATTTCCAGACCATTTGTTCTCAATCAAGATGCTAAGACAGAAGGGAAGGATGAAGTAGAGTTTCCATGCCCCTGAGCTGGGTCACATAGCTGGAACCATACTGTTCATGACACAAATGCCATTGCTTTATCCACAAGCACTACTCACAGAGCCCTGATGGAAAGAAGTGGGCCCAGTGCCACTGGACTTCCTAACTGTGGTGGCAAGAGAATTATCAGTGCCAGGACACTGTCTCACAACTTTTTAGGGTTTGAAGGATGCACAGATATTCAAGTCAGCAGATTTCCTAATGGGATTTGCTGTTCAGGTTCTCTTTTTCTCTGAATACTTAATTGCTATGTATTTAAAATCATCACTGACTATAAATGTCCAAGAACTGAGAATGAAAGTTTGAACTCTTGAAGTTGTCACACAAGTTCTGTTCCATTTTTCCTTTCATTTTATTCCAGGGATCAAATTACAGAATGCATTTAAGGAAGCCTATAACCAGAAAGCACTATGCCAACATATCTTGCTATTCCAAAATACTGTGTTCTTAAAACACTATTGGAAGCCAAGAAAATAATTCTCATATAAAATCAAAGTTCAGTCATTGACACTGAAAAAGAGATTGAGTCAAGAGAAAGTATTATTGTAGTGTTCATATTAGCAGTGGAATTCTAGAACTCTTAGTGTTATCCTAATTGGGTTTTAAATATAGCCATTGAAAATGATATGAAGCATCTCCATTTCTAATTAGTGATAGCTTCTAGCATGTTGTACATAGTAGATTTACAATTTAAAATGCAATTTTTTTTACTATCTTATAAAAATGCTTATTTTATTTCATAAATTAAAAATAAAATTTTAAAAAGGATTGGCCATAATTTTCATTTCATCACACCCATGTCTTCTATATCGCTTTACAATTCTCTTCAATTACTTTCTTAGATCATAGCTCCCTAACTTTTCATTTACCCCTTCTTTTGTTCACCTAAACCTATTTTTTATTTTCACTTCTTCCTGATGTCCTAATTATTTCTGCCCTGACTTTACTTCTCTCTCTTTGCAGTCTTGATCTTATATTGCTTATGATTTAAGGCAGAGGTAGAGAATGTCCAGTCCATGGTCCATATGAAGCCCTCAAAATCATTTGCTAAGGCAACTGCAGACTACAATGAGCTGACAACCAGGTACAACAACTTCTTACTGCTTGAATTCTATAAGTTAATAATTGTGTATGGCCTACAAATGATGTTATAATGACCCAAATGTATCTTGGTAGAAAAAAAGGTTCCCCATTCCTGGTTTAAGGTAACCAGTTCATTTACATGTTATCCTCTACTCTTGAATTGCTTGTCCACTTGTCCTGTCACTATTCATGACTTGCTAAATCCCAGCCTTGGATTATCCATCACAAATAGAAAACTCCTTTCCTGTTCCTAATGAATATTCCAGAATGCTGATAATTTTATCCACATCTATATTTTTATCCACATCTCTGTCATCTATCTATATCACATATGTATATATATATGTTTAAATATATATGGGTGGGCATACATACAGATATGTATGAATGTGTGTGTGTGTGTGTGTGTGTGTGTGTGTGTGTGTGTGTATCACTTATTGGGGAAGCTAGATGGTACAGTGAACACTGATGTTGGGCATGGAGTTAATAAAGGCCTGAGTTTCAATCTAGCTTCAGATAGTTACTGGTGTAATCCTGGGCAAGTCATTGAATGCCTGTTTGATTTGGTTTCATCATCTATAGAATAAGCAAAAAATAGCACCTTCCTCTCAAGATTGTTGTAAGCATCCAATATTATAATAATTGTAAAGAACTTAGTAAAGTCTGGTACGTTTGTAAGTATGGCAAAAATGTAGATGATAATAATTATGATTATCATTGATATTATCATCTATTATTAATAATAGATATCAATGATTAGTATCACCATTATATGATCCTTTTCTTATTACTAATAACTACTTTTATGAATAATAACCAATCTCATTATTACATAATGCTAGAAAACCAGCTTTTTAGCAACTTGGGCTGCCTCTGTTGACATTAACTATTTCTTAATACCAGTTTAAAAGAATTTGACTGAAGAAACTTTCTTGGAAAATGAGAAAACAACATTACACCGCTCAACCCCCCATCCCTGACAAGTAAGTTCCCAAGGGAGCAGTTCTGCAGTGTTATTCATTCTTTGTACCTATTTATGATAACAACTTCTTCTTTGGAGTATATTTCCTTCCTTTTCTTCAGATTCATGTTCTTTGAATGCCCACTGGATTTGATTCGGTAAGTTATTAGTAATCAAATCATATAAAGTTAACTTGTCACTTCATTAAAAATATTTTGAGAATGTCTAAGGTCATAAATGTACAGGTTTAGAGCTAATCTCATGTAAATAGATTGTTCTTCTTTATGTAAGGTTTGTAACTAATTGCTTCAGCTTGCTTTTAAAGATTATCAATGAATAATGGTTCAATCCAGTCAGCCACCAGTCTCTATAATGAGAAATTTTAGAAATAAAGAAATAATGATTTGTTGAGTGATAGAATAAGTCTTAACAATAAAAGAAGAATTTTTAAAAAATTATTTACTAATAGAAAAAAAAAAAAACATTTCTGTCTCTACATCAATTACTGGCATCTGTAAATATATCTTTTAATCAGCCACTTAAACAGAATTTATCTATCTACTAGATACTGTTGTTTACTAGATATAAAGATAAAGAATGAAATGACTACATCCTACGTGTAATTTTGTCTCCATAAAGTGGATCTTTTTAGGGGAAACAATCTTCAAGGCACTGTACCATAGATAGAGGGCTAGTCTTAAAGTCAGGAAGAATTGAATGTTCACTCTTTGCCACAGTATTTCATATGTAGAAAGTAAAGGCATATAGCTTATATATAAATATATATAAATGGACTGACTATTCTTTGAAACACATAGTCTCTAAGATCATGGACAGATTATTTAATTTTTCAGTGCTCTTAGCAACTTTTTTTTTTTTAATGATTATAGATTAAATAAAAATTCCCGATATATATCATTAAAAGTAATTTCCTCAATAAAACCTCCTTACTCTGACAAAATTATAGGGTAGATACCCCTCCCTCATGACTAAATACATGTATTAAAATATACTTTCTTGTTGCATTGTTGAGTGTTTACAACCCAGTTAAAGACTCTAGACTCAAATTCAAAAGTTGTATTTACATATTAGTTATGTCTGTTCAATAAGATTGTAAACTTGTTGAGATAAAAGATCATGTTTTGTATCATTTGCAGTTCATAGACATTTTCTGAACACATCATAAAGATTCAACAAATAACTATTGATTAAAACCTTAAGTAAATGGTTGAATATGGGGAAAAATATTCATTTTGACAAATGCATTTTTCTCTTCATTGCACTGAAGCAACCAATCCATTTGTAACTTGACTGAATAGCCCAAATCACACAGATTTTCACTAACTACATCGATTTAAAATTTATTTAATAGCTGGTAGAGTTTCTTGAATATTCTTTCTTACCCATGATTCCATCTTGACTTTTAGGGATATAAGTATGGGTCTCCTGGGCTCCACTTTGGGAAGAAGTTAGTAAAACTGGGACAAAGTTAGACTTAAAAAACCAATACCAATGACCCATATTTGGAATTCATTACACCTTAAGGGACAGAGAGATACAGAGACTAAAAAGTTTAGAAAAAAGCAATACAATTTGTAGTAGCATAGAATAAATACTTATACATTAGACAAAATAAGGATTTCATAAATTTTTTTGAATGAATGATAACCATGAGACAAACACACACACACACACACACACACACACACACACACACACACACACACATCTATATATACACACAGAGAATGCCTTTTAGTTTTGTTTTGTTTTTTTTTTCCCCAAGAGGCAATGGGGTTAAGTGACTTGCCTAGGGTCACACAACTAGGAAGTGTTAAGTGTGAGAAAAGATTTGAATTCAGGTCCTCCTGACTTCAGGGTTGGTACTCTATCCACTGTCCCACATAGCTGCCCTGAATGACTTCTAGTTTGAGGATGGGTGGTTCAACTGGAAGCTTTCTCCCCCTCTCCCCTTTTAAATATAGGTGTATGTTGGAGATCAGATATTGGGTGCTTTATTTTAAGAAAACTCAATGAACAAAAGTACAAATGTACTAAAGGAGATTATTATTCATTTTATGACAGAAATTGCTATGGGATTACTTAAATTAGCAATTTAATTTATTGCAAATTATTTTACATATTTTTAAAGCAGATATTAATTTTATAAAGAGTCTCTTCTATTGAGAATTTTTTTTTTTAAGATTTACCTTTGTCATTTTCTTATAGCATTTCAGCTCTTCAAAATTCTGCTTCATGGTTGAGTAAAGAGACTGATTGAGTTTTGTTGGGCTAACCCTCAAAGTACACTGACAATATGAATGGAAACAGACTTCCCAGATATAGTGGCAATTCTTTTGGTGAGTCAGAAACCACACATTCATAATTCACTTTTTCTTTTTAAATAATAATAATAAATCAGGGTACTTTACTCTAGATCAAAAGAACCACACCCATCTGTCTAAAGGTATCTTAGGACCACAAAACTAATACAGAGTTATGACCCTAAGGGATATTTTCTGTAAAAATGTAGTTTCTATTAATATTACACTTTCTGTTCTCAATATTATGCTGCCCTAGGGGTACAAGTCACACAGCTCAAGTTCTCTCCATGACAATGGGATACAATCAAAATCTAAGGTCTAAAGCACATAAACTACTTACTGCAATCAAAGATTTAAGTGACCATTTATTTCATTTTGTATCTGGTAAAATCCTTTGCAGTCAAACAATTTTTTTTCCCAATAAAACTGCCTTTCAAAGTTAGTAGATTTCATTTATGCTTATAGGCAAAATCTAGTACTTTCAAATGCTGAAAATGTACTTTATCTAGTAGTGAATATTTTTTTTACTAAGTACAAATATGAAAATTCAGTGCATTTTGCTAGGACCTTTTATGTTTTCACATTAATGGTGGCATTTCTCCCTTCATTTCATAATTAACATAACTTCTTAGCATTTGAATTACTTGTCATAAGATCAAGTGTAAAAAAAAAAGTAAAAAAAAACACTGATTATGTAAATATTACTTTTATCAAAAACATCATTATCTGAGGTTCATTTTCTTTAAGATGTTGATGCTAAAACGTTTCTGTGATACATATATGTAATAAGTGTATCACATAGATGGACTGAAATAACTTTATAAATAAATTGAATAATCAATTTCAATAAGGTATTTTCCTAATTTAAAAAATGTTTTGGATAGCAAAATACCAATGGAATATTTCTAGCCATTTTGGTGTTGTTTATTAAAGTAATAGAACTTATTCTCTTTCTCAGACTCTTCTAGAATAAAATAGTAAACTACAACTTTTTCAAGAGAGTGAAAATTGTGATATCCTATCTGAGGAAAAAAAAGTGTGTGTGTGTGTGTGTGTGTACATATATATATATATATATATATATATATATATACATATATATATATGTGTGTGTGTGTATGTGTAATATCTATATCTGTATCTAAAATGTTACATGGATTCCAAATCTTGAAAAGACAAAGTAGTCTGAAATTAAAGGCAGTTATGGGATCATAGGAAGGGTATTAGATTTAGGCTCAGTAAATCTGGTCAATTACTGGTTTTAATACTTCCTATATATATATGTGTATATATATATATATATATATATATATATATATATACATATATATGTACATAAACAGTGAGCTAATCATTTTCTTTTTCTAAGCCTTAATATTCTTATATATAAAATGGGAAAATTAATATGCATGAGGACCTATCTTATAACTTTGTTATGAAGATCAACTTAGAAAATATATATTATGCCTTTTAGCAGTTATGAAGTGCTACTTTAATGATAGTTATTATAATTACATAGTCAAAACATGTAGTCTTTTATTGCACATAAAGAACAGAAAAACTGTGAGGTTACAGAAAGAATAAAGGAAAAAGAGTCAGATGTAAATTTTAATTTTAACTCTTTGATTACCTCTATGTCCTTTATAAGACATAAACTTTCTATATTGAATTTCAATGCCCCAGACAATGGGAAGAACACTAATTTTTGGAGTTATAGAACTTGGATTCAAGTCCTTCTTCTGCTGTTTACTACCTAAATGATCTTATCCAAAGCATTTAATTTTATAGGAATTTAATGTCTTCTTTAAAATGATAGTATTGAGCTAGATGTTCTCTGAGGTCCATTCTAGCTCTAGTTCTATAACCTGCAATGTGAAGTGAAAAATCTCTCCAATCTATTTCAGTGTTTTGATTTGGGAATCAAAAGTGATTTTTTTTATGACATTATAAAATTTAGATAATATCACACCCTCGATAGATATGTAAAAGACATGGAATATGACTAATACTCATTTGTAATCGCATAGCTGATAAGATTCGTATACATATTCCTTTTTTTGTTCCTGAATAACTATAGAAAATTATACTCCCATAGACTCAAGTTGCCCAAATGTAACTTCTTGTTTTTCTCCCTAAAAACATCACTTTTCTCTCTGGTGTTTATTATTATCAGCTTCATTACTATCCATCCAACAGTCTGTGCTTAAAAACTTGGGAGTTATTTTGGACTTTTTCTTTCACCCTCATCTCTCTCTTATCTAGTCAATTATGATCCTGATGCAATGCAATATAACAAGATTCAACATCTTCATTTGATAGGCTGTGGAAATACAAATAAAATATATCAAAGATTCTTTAGCCTGAAGGAATTTATATTTTAGTAGAGAAGTCCTAATCATCCATTATAATATTTCTTTTTATCTGTCACTTCTACCTCTATATCAAGTGTTATCACTGTTAGTAAATCCTTCCTCCTCATAAATCTCCATTCATGTCACTTTCAAATTTATCTTTCACACCATTGCCCGGTATATTGTATATATCCATGATCTGTGTATTGTAATTTCTTTGCTCATTAGCTGCCATTGCTTGCAGGTAAAGTTTGATTTCTTTTCCTCAAGATTTCCTCATTGATTTCTTTTCCATACTTGTCTCATACTACTTCACATTACATACTTTATACTTCAACTAAAATAGACTCTTTTTTCCCTCAAAAGTTGATTCACATTTTCATATTTCCTATCTTTTGCTCATATTCAGAGATATGAGTACTCTTCTCTTGGTTTATTGACTATAAATTGATCTTTCAAAGCCCAATCCCAAATGTAGTATTTTTCTCCACTCTGTTGTATAAAGCAGTTTCCACATTTGATTTCATGAATTATTTTGCATCTCCCTGATAAAAATTTGCATTATAATTAAGTGGGTGGTATTATTTTCCATTGTACTGTGAGTTCCAAGAGTTCAGGGACAATGTTTGCTCTAATAATTGTATAGTCCCTAGCACCAAACACTTAAAAGAGTAGGCATCTCCCAGGTTTGTTTGTTTGTTTGTTTGTTTGTTTAATTGAATGGTAAATAATCTTTTCAGATAGATTTGTAAGAGAAAAGAGTTTTATAGGTAAGAATTAATTGATTTAATTGATACAGGATAAAAATAATAACTATATTAGGAGGGCTTAGAATTCTTCCATTCAAAGCAAGATTAAAAAAAAAGAAGTAATTCACCAAAGTCAGTACTTTTCAATTAAAATGGAAAAGAATGAATCATAAATGATATTACTTCACAATTTCTAAAAGCAGAGTGCTTTTTTTCCCATTGTTAAAAGTCATAGACTGCCTCAAGGAACTTTGGGCACACTTTGGTAAAGCATAATATACATAATTCTATTAATGTGGGACATATTGGGTAGAGAATTTTTGATTAAGGAAGAACTGGATTCCAGTCTCATTTTTGTTTCACACTGGTCATGTGATCATGGATTGTTCATTTAAGTAGTCAGTGACCCACACAACTAACTAGAAAAAATGTTAATATAAGAAATAATTTCTTTGCAAATGACTTAAATATGTAAAAACTTTGCTTTATATATATATGCATGTATATATATACATATATGTATATATATACATATATGTATATATGTATATATATATATATATACATGACAGCTATTATTAAGATTATAAATTGTAGAGAAGGTACACTTCTATATTAGGAGAGAATATTCCTCATTGGGAGCTGCTTAAATCAAGAAAATCAAAAATCTTGTCAAAAAAATAACAATGATAACAAATTACATTTCTGGTGTTTAAATAATTAATTTAATTTATGCTATTCAACTTCATTTGTACCTTCACTGCAAGGCAATTTTCAAAAACTTTTTTCTTTTTTTTTCAGGTTCTCCATGTATCCAACCTTCAGGACTACTTTACTGGGAAAATTGAGGTCATTTTATGTGAGTTTCCTGTTCTCCCCATCTCTTTACTTAAAAACTCTTTGACTTATCCTAGACAAAGACAACATGTGCCCTTGATCTCATTTTCTCTGATCTTCTTTTGCAGACTGTAACCTTAACCATCCCCTCTTTAGCCATAATCTTCAACCTTTCATTTGTACTGGTTCCTTCTAAAGCTTAAAACTCCAGACCAATTAAAAACAAAACAAAACAAAACACTTCACAATTTAAATTGGCCTTGTTGTCCCTTTAATCTATTATTCCATATCTCTCCACTCCTTTTTAGTCAAATATGTAGAAAGTATTTTCTCTTTTTATAGCCAGACACCTAGAAAAGGCTGCCTATATTCACTGTCTGCACTTCCTCTTTTCTCACTTAGTCTTCAGTCTTTTATCATTTAGTTTATTAACTCATCACTCAGCTGAAACTGCTTTTTCCAAGTTAACAATGATGTCTTCTTCCTTGACAAACTTCCCCTCTCCACCCCCATTCTTCATCATTCTTTATCTATTGGTTTTATTTCACACTATTTACATGCTTATCCTATGGAATATACTCTTTTCTTTGAGATTTCATGATACTTTTCTCTTATTTTTTCTCTTAGGTGTTTGACTATTTCTTCTTATTTCTTTACTGATTCAATATAAGCATCATAGTCCTCAATTGTTGTTGATTTCCAAGGTTCTGTTTTAGGCCTTCATTATTTCTTTACCACCATCATCATTTCTACATCAATAACTCCCAGTTCTATATTTTTAGATATCCTCAACCTTTTCCATGAACTTCAGTTTTGCCACTCCAACCGTCTATTGAATATTTCAATCTGGATGCCCGGGAAATATCTCAAAAGCAACACAACTACAATGGAATTCATTATGTCCCTTGTGCCTTTCAAAAATTATCGACTATTTTCCAAATCTGTCTATTTCTGTTGAAGGAACCATCATTCTTCCAGTTTTGTAGGTTCATAATCTTTATATATATATATATATATATATATATATATATATATATATATATATATATATATATATATATATATATATATATATATATATATATATATACACATCCAATATTCATCATCTTCCCATACCTCAATTTTCCAAACTGATGTCATTTTCTATCATTTCTATCACACAATCTCTCTCATATCTGTAACTTCCCATTGGTGCCATCTTAGGTTCAAGTATTTTTTTTTTTTTAACCTCTTTCTCTGATTATCACAATAGTTTCCTAATTTCTCTCTCTGCTTAAAGTCTCTTCAAAGTTCAGTTTATGCCCCACCCCCATAATACTGTCAATATGAATTTCTTTTAGCACAGATCTAGCAATATCACTCCCATACTCAATGAATTTTAATGTTCTTCTTTTTATTACCTCTAGAGGCAAATTCTGACTTTCTTAGCTTTTAAAACCTTTCACAACATAACCTCAGCCAATCTTTTCAAATTCACTGAAAATTGTTTCTGTTTTCACATTCTGTAATAGTCAAGCTAAATTTCTCTCTAATTTTTTCATAGGATGCTCCAACTTTGCTCTGCATGCCTTTCCACTGACCATCTTATAAATCAAATTTATTTCTCCCACACTTTTTCTGGAAGGGAAAAGTAATAGAAACACATGAACAAAAAAGAAAACATTTAATAAGTGTCTACTTTGTACCAGGCACGTTGCTCAGTGCTTTACAAAGATCTCATTTAATTCTCACAACAACCCTGGGAGGTAGAACTTTAAGACACAATTTAACCACTCTCTATATGAAGCCCTACCTGATTTTCTTGATTATGAGCATCTTCTCAAACTACTTGAATTTACCTATTTTCTATGTACATAAAATCATTCACTTTATACTTATTCTGAAAAGATATAGTTGGATCTTTGTTGTGTCTCACAACTGAATTTAAATACACAGGCACAGAGTATATCAAATTCAGTAAATATTGTTGACAGGATTTAATTTTATGAAGTAATTTCTTCATGAATCACTGTAAGGTAGGAAGAAAGGCAACAGGAAGCAAACAGTTAAAAGAGAAGTTAAACTTTGGACAAAATAAGAGATTCTTTATGTTTGTGTTTTTCAGGAAATTCCATGAATTTCAACCTTCTGGCATTGTATATGCTTCAGTTGTGTATTCTCAGGAAATTTTATTGTTGTTGAATCTTTTCAGTCCTGTCCAACTCTCCATGATGCTATTTGGGTTTTTTCTTGTCAAATACTAGAGTGATTTGTCATTTCCTTCTCCAACTCATTTCACAGATGAAACAGAGGCAAACAGAATAAAGTGACTTACCGGGGGTCACACAGCTAGTAAATCTACAAGGACAGATTAGCACTCAAATCTCCTGACTCTAGACTCACAGTACTATCCTCTCTACCACCTACTTGCCCTTTCACATAATTAGACAAAACAATTTTCCATGTCTTTAGTCAAGCTTGGATTATTCTGGAAGTAAGTTAAATTCTTCTCAAATTGGCATTCAGACTCAAATGGATAAGAATCAACCTATTACTCTCTTTAAAGTACAGTTCTACATTCCTGATATAGAAGCTGGCATTCAAATATATTGTCATTCCTTTGATGCAAGCATTTTGTCTGTATGTCCCATTTAACATGGATGACTTGGCTTGTCTTTCCAGTATACATTTTGCCTATGACTGAATGCAGTTGTCATGGATACATGACAGGTTGAGTATTGGCTTACTAACACTACTAATCACAGGTTCTAGGAGTGAATATAATAGCTTCAACTGAAAGAATTTCACACTTATGTAGTCATTGTGTTTCTGTGTGAACAGAGCTATTTTTTTTTCTCTCTGCATAAAATGCACATATGTATGAAGAACTGGCAGTTTTAACAATAATCCCTAGTAGATGTGGTCAAAGTAAGCCAATACTGTTTTGAACTTATTCCCAACCATCACACATCCAAGATTTGGAATATGAAGAATAAAATAACTTGAGTAAAGAGAAATGAAGAGTTACTTATAATAGTGTGTAAGAACAATCTAGAATAGATTACAACATGTCCAAATTTCCTTGCAAAATAATTCTATCTCATAATTGTTTTTATATTTTATTAAAATACATGACTGTTCATGATTGAGCTCTCCCACTTTCCCTTGAAAACCACATAAAATCAAGCCTCTGAACAGAGTACAATGGAATGAAATTACTCTCCTGTTCAAAATAGACTGAAAAAACTTCAAGGAAGGTCCATCTCACTGGGGTGAAAAGGGTGTAAACCCAATTCAAATAGACTCTGGGAAAGTGGGTGAGAGGGTCTTAATCACAGCAAATCAGTAACTAAGACCCTCAGTCCTGGCTCAGTAGAGGAGCAAATTAGTGGGCCAGTTTCTAGTCCCAACTCAGAAGGCAAATTTCTCAAAACCAGGTTGTTTCCTGGAAAAAAAAAAAAAAAAAAAAAAAAAAAAAAACAAACAGGCAAAGGTACCCCCTTCAAACAAAAGGAAGCTTGAAACAATGCCCTTTATCCTGAGGAGCAGAGCTTGACTGTAAAAGTAAAAAAAAATTAAAACAAGAAACAGAAAAGAAGCTTGACCATAAAACACTTCTGGTAACAGGGAAGACCAAATTCAGATGCAGACAGAATGTCCATACAGGAAATATCAAAAAATGATGTAAATTAGTCTCAAGCCCAAAGAGGCTTCTTGGAAATGCTCATAAAAGACTTTAAAGTCAAATATAAGAGGAACAAAAAAAATGAGAAAGGAAATGAGAGGTATGCATGAGATAGTAATAGCTTGGAAAAGAAAAGAAAAAAATGAATTAAAATTGAATTTAAAAGTAGAATTAATTAATTGAAAGAAGATATACAAAATCTAACTAAAAAAATTATAAATTAAAAACTAGAATAGGACAAATGGGAGCAAATGCCTTTGTGAAACAGCAAGGATCACTCAAACTAAAAAGAATGAAAAAATGGAAGAAAATGTGAAACATCTCATTAGTAAAATAGCCAACCTGCAAAATAGATCCAGAAGAGGCAATTTAAAAATTATTGGCCTACCTCAAGGCCCTGACCCCCCCCCAAAAAAAAAAAAAAAAAAGAGAGCCTAGATAGGATTCTACAAGAGATCATTAAGAAAAATTGCCCTAATATTCTAGAAATAGAGGGGGAAATACTGATTGAAAATATTTATTGATCACCTTTGGAAAGAGATCCTACTAAGGAAAACCCCAAAGTCTATCGTTGTAAAACTCCAAATTACAATCTCAAGGAAAAATACTGCAAGTTTCCAGAAAAAAACAAAACACAACAAAAAAAACCAAAAAAAACCCAATTCAAATATCAAGGAATAATAATCAGACAACAATAAGAATTACCCAGCATCCAGCAGCTTCAGCAATAACAGGATTAGAGGGTCTGGAATACCATATTTTGGAAGACAAAGGACATGGGGTTACAACCAAGAACATTATTTAAGTAATTTGATCTTAAGCTTTGTAAATAGAAATATAATGCCCAGATCAAGTGAAATAATAATAGCATTATACTTTGCACTCATCAGTATTGGAGTTAAATCTGGGTCCTACTTTGGGACACTGTTAAGTTGGAACATATCCATTGAATGATAATATGAATAGTAAGAAAACTTACATCCTAACATGAGGATTAATGGAAGAAAATGAAGTTACTAAATTTAGTATTGGGTAAATGTTACAAAGAAGTTGACTTTTGATTGATATTTTTAATAATTTCATAATGCCTTAGAAGTATTCAGAAGTATAATGAGGGAGTGAGTTCCCGGCAAATGGGGATGGTAAAAGAAAGGCAAGATGATTCATACTTTTCCAAGATGCAAATATTAGAATATGTACAAGATAACCATAAAATGACACTGTTAACTACAAAATTCTGTTGAGTCTTTTTTCATGGTTAATTAGAAGCTAATTGTAAAAAGAAAAGAATAAGGATGAAACAAGTTCAATGGCATAAGGAACTTCTGGCTGTTCCTTCCCTTTAACATAAAGTTTCAACTTAAAGTTTTAAAATGTTTCCCAGAGCCCTGAGCATTTAAATGACTTTTTCAGGGTCATCCAACCAGTATGTGAGAAAGACATGACTTGAACTAAGGTTTTCCTAGTTCCAAGATCAGCTATCTAATCACTAAGACAAAAGCAAGTAAGTAATATATTATTAATTGTTACATATTATGTAACACATTATATTGCATTATTATTAGCCATATTATTAACATTTATATTAATAATCAATACCAGTAATACAAATTATTAATAAATGAATAATTCATTGATTTATTGATTTAAAATGTTATTAATAATACATCATTAGCATATTATATAATATATTACATAACATTACATATATTAAATTGTTACATGTATATAACAAAATGAGAAGTATAAACTGGAAGTGCTAGGGCTTTAGAGAACAAGGACACTTCTATCAGCTGAAATAGTTGGATGAGACCTTGAAACAAAATTAACAATATCTCATGTTAATTTCATACTTTAAAGTAATATATTCTAGACAAATTAAACACTGGCTTTTAAGTCAGTGGACTTAGATTAATTTTTTTTGCAAGCTTCTTAAATTGTGATTCATGACTCCATATGATGTCTCATAACTGAATGTGAGGGTAATGAAGCTATGATTTATTATCAGTAAATGTTTGATTTGTACACTTATTTTATCTACATATCTGGGTTCATGCAAAATTTTATTGAGTGAAAAGGGTTTGCAAGTGAAAAAAAAGTTTAAGAAGTCCTGATCTATATGATGCCCCTTTTATCTCTAAATTAATGATTACTATGAAGAAAAGTGTTGCACATATATTATTCCATTTAATGGATTATCTGGTAAAGCAATTATTTTTATACTCATTTTAGAGATAAGAAAACTGAGGCACAGAGAGTTTAATGATTTCTCTAGAATCATTTCAACTAAATATTTGAAACAAAAACCTAATCAAGCTCCTTCAGACCCCAAATCTAGAATTCAAGCTACTTCACCAAATTTGTCTATCAAGAAAATGGTTATGCTTGATCTTGGAAGTTGAGTAGATTATATATAGATCAAAAAGATAAAGAAAAAATTTACAAAGTAATCTATTGTAGACTTTCATTTATACATACAATCATTATTTTGTGGGAAATGTGTAAAGGGCTGAAACTCTGAAGCCATTTTTTTCATTCTCAGGTTCTATCATCATTTTTCTCAGAATCATGATTTCTTAAGTGTGAATACTAGGAGGAAGCATGTGAAAGAATAAAAAGCTGCCCAAGTGCAAGTCTTCATCGTATACACATATCATTTATCATCTCTGTAAGGAAGTTCATATTGTTTGATACTTTAAAAAAATACGGCTTCATGAGTACTAAATGCTCATTTCAATCAACTATTTTCCCACTCTTATTTAACTTTTATATTTCTGATCTTCCTTTTTTTCCTCACCAATTTTGGCTTACCTCTCCTCTTACTCAGAGCTTTCTAGGCCATCCTTTCTGGCTTAATGCCCTCCTTTGGAACTTGAGATAAAGCTCCTATTTTAAGAGTTGCAGTTATCTGCACAATGGTTCATTTTCCTCAAGGGTCAGGGAGTGAAATCTCCCTAATTAAACAGTCTCATAGAATCTCAGAGTTGGAATGGATAACAGAGAGTCTACAGTCTAAATTGTTTCCAAATAGGATGTCTTTTACATCTCCAATAAGAGTTCATTCTATGTTCATTTAAAAATGTCCAATGATGGGGGATTCTCTGCTTTGGAGGTAATCTATTAGATTATGAACAACTTAATTATTACACTTTTTTCTTTTAACTCTCAGAACTGAAACTAGTCTTTCTGTCATTCTCTCCCTTTCCATTTTCCCTCTCTTTATCTCTTTTTTGCCCTTCTTCTCTTCTTTCTTTTTTGTTTTTCTTTTCCATTCCATTCATGATAGACTATAAATAACAATGGATTTAATAAGAGGTTCAAATCTCATCTCTGTAATTTTCTTTTAAAAATATGCCTTAATTTTTATTTTTATTTTTTTTTTGGTTCTAGATTTAGCAAACGTGACCATTTCAATATACCAAAAAAAAACCTTCTTAGAGATTCTTTATAAAATGGTAAGTTTCTATTATAGACACACACTTATAGTTAGTTTTTTAAAAATAAAAGTACATAATGAATTTAATGCAATAATAACAAAACTGCCCTTGTCAGTGTCCTCTTCTGAAATTCTTTTCTCTTCTATTTTTATAACATTGATACCATTTCCTCTCTTTTTTACATCATACCAAGTCCTACCAACTCCCCTACAATATTTATTTTCCCCCCAAAAAACTAAAGGTCTCCCATCTAACAAATAAATATAGCCAAGTAAAACAAATCAATACATTGTCTGTGTCTGAAAATGGATGTCTCTTTCTGCAACTCCAGTCCATCACATGTCTTGTCAAAAGGTGGGAAACAGGTTCCCTTCTCAGTCTTTTGAATCCATGATTAGTCATTGCATTGATCCAAATTTTGGTCAGTCTTTCAAAGGGACTATTTACCAATGTGACTTTTTATTTTCTTTGAGCCTCCATTTTCTTCTATGTAAAATGAAGGTATTGAACATATTGGTTTCCAACAAGCCTAAATTTTCTTGTATATAAAATTAAGATAAAAAACAATTGTACTGATCCCTGCACATGTGGAAGAACTTGGCAAACCTCATAGCATTATATAAATGTGACATCATAGTATTAAAATTCTATCATTTGTGTACCATAAAATGGACTGTCAAGTTTTCTTAACCTACAGGTAATAGGGGAGGATTTAAGAGAAAAAAGATATTTGCTATCATATCAGTCACTAAGCATAAAGGAGTTACAGAGCTACAGAGACAGATTGATTTGATCTATATATTTATGGATTTATATTTATATTTTGAGAGATAATCCTGGAAGTGACAAAAATGGCTAAATATGCTATTTAAATGATCTCAGTAGCAGGGAATGAGGACCTAAAGGAATAAGTCAATAAACATTTTAAAGCACTTTCTATATGAACAAATTCTGTGCAAAATGTTAGGGAACTAGCAAAAGGAAAATTATAGTCTTTCTCCTTATTATTGAATGGAAACTGAGGGTACAGTGAGTACAAAGAGAAGGTAAACTATGTAAAAGATATTAGGGAGTTAGAATTGATAGCACTTGGCAACTAAGAAAAGAAGTAAGAGAGAAAAATCAAAGTTAATTCCAAAGCAATAAGCATTTTAGAACCCATCATACAAAGACAGAAAAACTTAAGTTGAAAATGGAAGAATGGGGTAGCAGATAAAGGCAATGAACTCACTTTTGGATGTGTTGAGTTTGAGATGTCACCCTTAGGAAGATATCAATAAGAAAATCTGGAACTCAAAAAGATAAATCACATCTAGAGGTACAGATCTGGAAATCTGTTTAAAGATGGTGAATTAAAACTGAGAATGTATGAAACTGTGAAGGAGAAAGTTTAAAGAGATGAGATATTACAAGAATCAACAATAGGGAACATTCTTGTACCCACATTAAGGAGTTGGGAATAAGTAAAGACCCTGAAAAGGAAGTAGATCAGTCCCTCATTTTACATATAAAGCATAAAAAACAAAACAAAAAAATTACATTCCACACCTAGATCCTCGATCCTTTATCTATTTATAAGTGGAATCAGATTTAGAATCCAGGTTGCCTGTCTCCTAGTCCAAATGTCATTTTATTATTTTTTGTAAAGCACACTATGCTCTTATTTCTTTTTAAAAATAAATATTAGTGATATAGTTTATTTTTATATCACTCACATCTTCAAATGTGTTCTTTATTAATCCTCTCAGTAATTTTTAACCTAGAGTTCATGAATTTTTTTAAAAATGGTAACTTCATTCCAATATAATTGACTTCTTTTATAAGACTATATGCTTTATTTTATACATTAAAATATTTTTTTTTTTTCTGAGAAGAGGCCCATAACCTTCACCATAATTCCTAAGTGGACTATGAAACTGAAAATTTAGTAGACTTGGAATGGAAAATTCCATTTGTATCCAGAAAGAGAACTATTGAGACTGAATGTGGATTGAAACATAATTATTTTTACCTTTCTTTTGTCATTCTTTCCCTTTTGGTCTGATTTTTCTTGAACAACATGACAAATATAGAAATATGTTTAAAAGATTTGCACATGTGTAACTTTTATCAGATTGCTTGCTGTCCAGAGGAGGGAAAAGGAGAGGGAGGTAGAAAAAAAAATTGAAATTTAAGTCTTAGACAAATGAATGTTACAAAAATCATCTTTACATATATTTGGAAAAATAAGACACTATTTAGGGAAAAAAAGAATCTCTGTCTTAGAACAAAGACAAAAAGGAAGAAAAAAATAATGCAGTTAAACTAACCAATATATCAAACAAGATTAACACTATATGTAATGGGCCACACTTACTGTTCCCCATCTCTGCACTAAACTTTCAGATCATTAATCTTTTTTGAGGCACAGATAGAATAAATGCTATTATTCTTGTTTGACAGATGAAATAACAGATTTTTAAAGAGTTGTTTAATTTGCCCTCCAAATCAGTAAGTTTGTGACTAAGCTAATACTGAAAGCTAAGAATATGAAGTCTCATTCCTAAGATAGGTATACTATAAACACCAAGCTGAGTTTAATAAAAAGCAAAGAGCAGTCAAACTTATCCCTTTCTCATCTAGGATAGTCATTCTGTTTGTCTATGATTGTTTCCTACAGAAATTCATTGAGTTTTCTTATATATGAATACATTTGTGGTTCCTTCAAATGCTTATCTCTACTCTCCTTATATATATATATATATTATATGTTATTAATTAATATATTATATATTAATTAATTATAATCATATACCATTAATATATAATATTATAAGTATATACCATTCTAATATATATAATTATATATTATATATCATATTATAATTATATACCATTAATATATACTATATAATAGAATATTATATAGTATAATATAATTAATTATATATTATATATTAATAATATATATTATTATTATATTATATATATTATTTCCTTATATATCAGGCCCTTTTCTATATCTGGGACACACATGTACATGCACACATACCTACATATAATCTCTGCATCCAGATGATGCAAGAAGTAGAAAAGAAAAATTATTTTTAATGACTTTTTGTAATTTCAGTTCTGTTTTACTAACCCCATTACCCAATCCAATTCTTTTGAGAAAACTTTTGCTCCAACTTCTTGAGGGCTTAGTTATCAAAGAATCCCAAAACATTACAGGTAAAAGGCTCTATCTCCTTTATTTTTTACATAAATAAATTAAAGGCCAGATGCTGTAATCTCTGTCAAATAATATGTTGTTCTTTCCATACAATGTGACACTACTTTTCCAAGTGAGGAGATGAATCATGCTAGGTTATTTCTACTCTAATTTTTCTCCCTGCTGGCCATAGCATACATCTGGGAGAAAATTGGCTGAAGCTGTAGGTTTAACTTGTAGTCAATGAATTTACAGGAAATTTAATAAGTTGTGTTTACAAATGAAACATAGATAGAACAGCAAGAATCTGTGCTAACCAGTGAATGAAAATCTGCAAAATGTGGCTCAGTGACATTTTCAAAAGTCATTCAAATAAAGTGAGAAAAGGGAGTTAAGGGCTTAATTCTGGCAAAAGTTGGCCAAAAATGTTATTCTTATCTGAATCTTGACTATAAACTTGATGGCGATAGTTGCATAAGATTCAAATGCTGCTTTTAACAGTTACTATCTGTGTGACTCTACATAAAACTCTTTACCATACTGGGCCTCAGTTTTCAATCTGTAAAATCAATATGTTAGATTTAATAGCTTTTGAGGACACTTCTAGATCTAGATTCATAATTTTGTCACTCTGTGCTCTGTTACTTATTTCTTGTATGATACTGGGCCAAGTTAGTCAACTTTTCTTGGCCACAAGTTCTTCAATTGCAGAATAAGAAGTTTGGATTAAATGACCCCCAAGATCCTTTCAATGTCTAAAGCTGTGCTTCACTGAAAAATTAAACATTCTTTCACTTAACAACTCATTTTTCAATCTTGGAACACTACACAGCAAACATTCTGAGAGATTATTTATGAATCATGGCATGAAGCTATCTATTCCTGGCAAATTTGACTTTGTAAAAATGACAATATAAGATTTTATTAACTCTTTGTCTTATACAATAAATGGACTCTGCTTAAATGCTACAGTATCTTCAGTATCTAATAACTACATCAAATAGCACCTTCTTACAATGAGGAGAATTATGCAGTTAATCTTTTTAACCCATTTTTTAGGCACCTATAATCATGGTGGCTAGGTACTTGGGAGCAGATTTAATAAAGAAAAAAATGTAGACATAAGATTTTCCCTTTGCTCTGCATCATTATTACTCCCCATCAGTTTGAACATAATTAGGGTTATGAAATTTAGAGATTATTAGTAAAAGAATTGTCAAAAATTAAATATATATATATGTATATATATATGTATATATACATATATATATATATATATATATATATATATATATATATATATATATATATATATATATATATATTGTTCTATATGCTTGGATGAAAAAAAAGTTCAAGTCTGAAGCATATCATAAAATCAGGAAGATGAGAGGGAAGGCTACAAAAGAAAACAAATATCTTGGTTTTTTCTTTTGTCAATGGTAATGCATTCCATCTGTGTGCTTAACATCCAGATGCTATCACATTTTAATTATAGTGATTAATGTCTATATAAGAACCACAAATGGTAAACCAACATTCCCTCAAATTAGGTAAGTCAATCTGTTTAAAGACAGTACAATGAAATAGAACATCAGGAAACATCTTCATTCGTGTGTTTTGTCTACTTTTAATCAGAGGTGACAGAATAACCATTAACATCACTTCCCTCTCCCCTCATTTACCAATGAAGCAGATATAATATGGGAAGATGAATACTTTTTGAGTTATAGGCAGACTTGAGCTTTTAAGACAAGCATACTATTTTATGGATATAAGCCTTTAGGAATTCAGGAGTGAAGTCAGAGGTTTTGACAAAACACTATTATTAACATTTGCTGCCTTGTCTTGATAGATGTGCTTGCATAGCTCAATGAAACTATGACCTACACTGTGCAATGTTGCCCAAGATGGACAGGTCATAATGGAAAGTTCTGACAAAAGATGCTCCACTGGAGAAGAGGAAATGGCAAACCATTTTGCATTTTTGCCAACAAACTCTTGTATTTTTGCCAAGAAAACCCCATGGACAATTTTGACTTTGGGAGATAATGGAGGACAGAAGGGCCTGGTGTGCTCTGGTCAAATGAATCAAAGAATAGGACATGACTAAACAAATGAAAGATAACACATATATAGAGGTATGGTGATATACTCAATACTGCATTGGCCTTAAAAACAGAAAGAAAAACTGACTGAGTTTAAATCCTACTTTGCACTCACATTGTCTGTGGGACTGGCTTAAATAATTAATTCTCATCCTAAAGGATGTTGTAAATTCCTCATCAATATTGATTCCCAAGTACCCCCCCAAAAAAAAACCTTAGAAGAAAAACAGAAAAAAATCCACCCTAAAACCTACATCTCTGCTGGAAAATTGAAATGCATCCTTTACATGACAGAGTATATCTAATCTTCAGAAGCAATTCAAAAATGTTTTTAAGATATCAAAAGTAATTTTATTTAATTTTAACTTCATTAAAAATCAGGAATGGAAAAGTTACGATCAGATGCATAAAAGTTAAGAGTTTATGAATCACTGGTTTAAACAATGATCTAACTAAAGGCAAGGGGTTAAGTTAGATGTTTTATCTATGCCATTACAACTCTGATTCTATAATATTGTTAATTCTTTAAAACATTAAGTTATAGTTTCTACCTGTATTTGATATTTAATGACTCCTCTATGCTTATCTAATGCAATACAAACTTAAATTTGATATTCAAAACCCTCCATAATCTGGTCACCTTCATAGATTTGTCTCAGTGCCTGGCCCTTTAATTTTATATAAATATTAATTGATATTATTATCATCATCACCATTATTTATTATTTTTATATCCTTTACATGATTCATATTTCCAGTCAAACTGTGATATTGTGCTTTTTGTATTTCTACCATCTTAACATCTCTAGATTCTTATGTTATCTCTCTATTCATGCAAATACCATTTTAAATCAGGACTTCGTTGCATTCTGTTTTCACTGAGACAGCTTCCTAATCGGGCTTCCTATTTCTCATCTTTCACCACTCCAATACAAGCTACAGTAAGTATGTATATGACCATATGACTTTCCGACTCAATCAACTTCAGTTGCTTCCTATAGCTTCCAGACTTTTTTTAAAGCCCTAAATAACTTTTACCCAATTTAGATTTCCTCTTGCACTGGAAATTACTCTCCCTTTTGGACTCTGATAAAGTGAAACTGGCCTTCTCTCTATTTCTTATTTGTGGCATTCCATCACCCATCTTCATCCTAGTATGCACTCCCTCCTTACCTCTGCCTTAGATGATCCCTTTTTTCTTTTAAAATGCAGCTGGGACACTAATATTTATATGAAAGTTTTTAGTAATTTATTCTTTAGTTAGTATGATCCCTCCCAACATACTCTACATTGAGCTATCTGGTATGTATTTATATTTATCAAACTTATATTTATGCTGAATTTAATTGAACTTTATTTGATATTCTCTCTCTCCCCACCAATCTTTTTACAATGGAAATTGATATGAATTGGAGTACTTTCATTCTTTGAACTTATACATCCCCAGTTCCTAGAACAGGTTCTGGAATATGTTAGATGCTTAATTGATTTATTTGTTATTAAGCATTACTTGATATCATGTGATCCATTTTTGCTTTCATGTTTTTTTTCCATATCATCTCCCATATGTGAAATTTATTTTCTGTTTTCCTAGTCTCTCCCTCTAGACAGTTTTCTTTCCTTCAAGTTTCTGTTTTAATGTCAACTCCTTCATGAAGTTCTTCACTGATCTTCCCATTTGAAAGTAGGTTTCCCTTTTCTAGCATTTTCTCTTCTTGCATGTATTTCTTCATTTTAATTTGTTTTCTTGTTATTGTGCTCCTGTTTTCTCTCCTCTAATATGTTGGAAACTTGGTGGTAGAAACAATTTAATGGTAGGAAAACTTAAGTGTTTTGTTTTTTTTTATATCTCCAACATCTAGTAAAGCATCTTGAATATTTTCTTTTAGAAAGGGTTTGTGATTTCATACATACTGGAAACAACTAATGAAAAATCTAACAAAGCAAGTTTTTCATCCATTGTTTCCATGTGGTGCAAGTAGGGGAGGGAAGAAAAAAAAAACTTACATGACAATTTTATTATATATTTATAAGGAAAATTGTACATTCACAGTTTCATCTGCAATCATCTTTTAGAAATTGTTCTGTGTTATGGAAATGCTTTGTTATTTTTATTAAATAAATTAATTTTTATTTTGTTACATAAATTAAAAATAAAATAAAATTTAAAGATTTGTATCGAGATGGTCTGCAATACATAGTTTTAGAGAGTTTCTGGAGGCAACTGAGTCTCTAAGTTGAAGAACTTGCTCAGATTCACACAGTCAACCTGGGTCAGAGGAGGGACTTAAATGTATGTCTTCTTGACTCTGAGGTCAACTCTCTGTCCAATTTGCCACACTGCATCTCATATGCTTTGGACCTACTAGATGTTTAATACAAATTAGAATAATTGAATTGAACTTTTTGAACATATTGCAAATTATCTTAAAAATAATTTCATCGGTGTGGTTATAGGGAGAAAATATATTGCTAGAATATAATTACTGTCCTTTGAACTATCCATCTACAGTTATCTAAAAAGAAAGAATATATTTTTAGATTACCTTAATTGTGACAATCTCAAATGCTACATCCTCATTCTCTTTACCCTTGTTGGAACAATAAATATATTGGAGTATTTCAGAGAAAATCTGGAGTCATCTGAGTATATTATTGAACTTAAATCCAGATATATGGCACAGGGAATAATTCCAATGTACATGTCTATGTCCAGACTCTCCTCCCATTGTCATAAGGCTATCATGCCTATATTTAGTTAAAATGATCAGGGAACAAACTTGTGGAGTTTCATTATTTATAAAGTGTAAATTTTTTTTTTTAACTCTTTTGTCCTTTGTCACTTCTTTCTTGTTGTTTCCAAATGACACTCTCATCTCTATTTCAGAAGGACCACTTTAGTTCTGTATACAGCAATTTCAATGGCTCTATGAATGCCACAATCATGATTAGTCTCTGTTGCTAGGGTGACAACTCAAATGGACCTGTGCATCTCTATCTGGATTCATCTTCAATTCATTGGATGATCTAATTTCTTTATGCTGATGATTCAACACTCAGGTGGTAGCATCTGGGCCTGCTTTTTCTTTTTAGAGATGTTTCCTCGCATATGGTCCCTAGAGTAACATTTTCTCCATAATGGGTTCCTCCCTTCTCAGATGTCTTAGTGACTCATAAAGAGGAGAGCATCCTCTTTACCTTCATGGTTTAAGGCAGCCAGATTCTCAGTACATTATATTTAGCCCCCAAGGTTCAGCAATTATCTTTAACCTCTAAGATCAGCAATTTCTTTATTTGTTAGGCTCAGCACATTATTATCCAGGTTACATATTTCATTGCAAACCCCTTTTCCTATATGTAAGCAATAGTCACCAGCTTAGAGTACCTCTTATAGAAGGTGTGTGGGTGTGTGTGGGTGTGTGTGGATGTGTGTGTGTGTTTAACAGGTCTTGGCAATTTATAAATTCACATTAGTAAAGGTTGAAAGTTCATTTGTTAGGTATGTTTAGAGGTGATACTTATTCAGGAATAGGTTGAAATAGTCCTTGGATCCCAATATTTTTTCCTGTTTTCCTGTTTTCTCCTTCATTAGATTTAAATTCCTTGAAAGGAGAGATTGGATTTTTTATTTTAATCAGAGGAGTCTTTTTTTGTATCCTCAAAGTGCCTGGAAGATAGTAAGCACTGGATAAAAGAGTTTTGACTTAACTTGATTTGACTTGCTTCTATAAACCCTCAGCTTCAATTCTAATTGTACTCTGGTATCCCTCATGAATGCATTATTCTCCTTTCCCACTTTTGCCTTATAGAGTACACATTTCATTCAAGACAACATTAACTTCTTCATAAAGATTTTTGCGATGCACTTCATTCCTATTATTATATAGGTTGCAAGGAAGGTCAATCAGTCCATCAAATAGCATGTATGAAATAGCTGCTGTGTACTAGTTTCCAAGATAAATGCTAAGAAAATAAAATAAAGTATGTGTGTGTGAGTA
Organism: Sminthopsis crassicaudata; assembly: GCF_048593235.1. NCBI lineage: Eukaryota > Metazoa > Chordata > Mammalia > Dasyuromorphia > Dasyuridae > Sminthopsis > Sminthopsis crassicaudata. The sequence continues at coordinate 94,615,979 of NC_133618.1, forward strand.
GGTAGGAGAACAGCAATAAAACAGTACCTGCTCTCAAAGAACTAATAATTTAATTGGGAAACAAACCTGAGAGTTTCCTAAACCAATCAAATCATAGGGTACAATTCCTATATGTAGATGTGCTTATGAATGTATGCATGTATATATGTATCTGCATGTATGTACTACAAATTGATGCAGATATGTGCATACACACATAGACACTGTCTCCCCTGATAGAATATAACCTCTGTGAGAAAAGGTGTTGCTTAATTTTTTTTTTTTATTCCTAGTGCTAGCAGATAATAAGTGCTCAATAAATGTTTTGTTTGTTTGTTTGTTTGTTTTTGGTTTTTTTGTTTTAATTAACTGTGGAGCTATGGAATGAACCCTTTATTAGGAGTTTTTTTCTATCCTTTTTTCCTTACCATCTACAGTAAATCTTTAAGACTTCTAGAACTTGATTTTCTCATTTGTTTAATGGGGATAATGATATGTTGCCTGACATCCTCACTTGGTTATTATTGCAATACTTAAACAAGATAACAAGTGAATGTACTTTGTAAATGGCAAAGCATTATACAAGTGCAAGGCATTATTACTGGTGTTGTTCCTCTAGCTGATGTTGCTATTACTGACCATCCCTTGAGCCTTGCTCGTGATTTCCAGGCTTGTTGCATCAGCAAGAAGGAGTTTGAGGGAAGGAAACAGTTCTGCCATGACTGATAAGACATTATTCTATGAAATGCAGTCCTGAAATGATAGGCTTTAATGAAGATTCATTGAAATCTCATCTGCCGGTGCAGGAAGAACTTAAATATATTCAGGCTTCATTTAATTTTAGCGACAGGGCAATCAAAACTAAAACAAACTCCCACGTCTTTCATCTTTTGACAATGAAATTAAAATATTGCTACATGCTACTATGGAGAAGAACATGCTAAAATAAATAATCTAACAGTTCTCAATGCCAAAAGAAAACCCAACCCCATAAGCCTGCCTTCCCTATGAAAGTGGGTGTTCGTGTTAAATAAATGCTTTGTATAGTGTGAGAACAGACATAAAGTACTCTTGAGAACTATGGAGAGAAGGGAGTAAAATTGGGCTATGATGAATATTGGTGAGTATAGAGTGTCTACCGAATGATTTAGCTTCATAAAGATCACCATCTGAAGATGAGAGGAGGTAATAGTGGTAGAGCAGATAACAGAACGGGATTGAAATAAATGAGTTCATTATATGAATCTATGATTTGGAGCAAAGCAAGAGCAAATTTCCCACATACAAGAAGAAATCAATGTTATAGAATTAAAATCAGAAGAAATTTATTTAGAGATTTGATCCTACTTGCCCTTTTTTGGGGCAAAAACACCTAAAGTCCTAGTATTGGGGAGGAGGGAAGCTCTTGTGACCAGAACCTAGGAAGCTAAATCCATGCCGCTTTTTACCTGAAGTATCATTGATACCTGAGATAAGGATTGATTAGATTTTATTACCTAAAAATCAGTTTTTTATTATAAATCTACCTGCCTTAAATCTCCTCCTTCCAGAGAAGAGGTGATTAATTCAGTGTGTTATACAATGCTATTCCCTCCCCCCTTTTTAAGGGAATTTTACCCCATACTTTCATTTCATCACCTACATTTCCAAACATCCATTAAAAAGGGAGAAAAGAACTGCTCAGAAAAATTAAGAAATCATTTGTGTCTGATGGTATATGTGATGTTCTATTACCACTATACATTTGTTGAAATCTCATGTGCTAGTGAAGGAAGAGTTTAAATATACCCAGGCTTCATTCAATTTTAGCAATAGGGCAATCAAAATTAAAACAAACTCCAATGTCTTTCATTTTTTGATAATGAAATTAAAATGTACTATATGCTACTTCTGGAAAAAGAAAAAATGGTTGATTTTGTCATCTCTTTTTCAGGGACAAATTCTGCCACTATAATAAATATACGTGTTATCTATTTTCAAAAAAGCCTCACCATACTGTGTATAGTATTTCTCTCAGTCTATTCCTTAATTTTGGTCTAGTCTAAAGAATCTTGTAAAAAATATCCTTTAACATTTGGAATCATGATATACTTCAAAGTCACTTTGAGCAGTCTTGACCTTCTTCTTCCTTCATTCCATGCCATGTTGCTTCCCTTTGCCTTGCCCCAATTATCAAATTGGAAAACCTTACTATGAAGGTATTTCAGGACACTATACAATTCTACCAGAGAAAACTCATTTATTCATTCAGGAGAGCATGAGGCAGAGAGTGAGGAAACTGCAGAATAAATCCTGGGGTTTGATTTGTTGTTGGCATTTTTTTTCCCCAAACAGATAAAATCACAATAGATAAGAAAAAAAAAAAAAGCAGTAACTGTTACTGGATTTATGTTACTGTTTTTCTCTTTAGAGAACAAGCAAGTGAATTGAAAAAAAAAGAAAAAAGAAACCTTTCTGGAATGAGGCATGCATATGTTCTAGGACAAAGGATTTGTGAAACTAAATTCTGAAGACAAAAAATGAATTTGAGTATGACTGCTCCAAGAAAGGAGTCTGCTTTACTCACTTAAAAATAGCTCTATGGAAATGGTTCCTAGCATTAGTGCCAATCTAGATCTCAGTTAATATCGTTTGACTATGGGAAATGTAGACTTAGGACCAACAGTGGAATGTTGGGTTTTTTCTGTTGGTTTGTTTGTTTGTTTTTGCTATGATATCACTAGCTAGTAATTCATAGGATTTTTACATAAAAGAAACCAAAGTTGTCTTCTCCTGGAAAACTGAGGCTTTCTATTGCCTTAAAGAACTGCAGTCCAGAGAGTTTTGAAACATTAACTGTTTTCCCTCAAATACTTAGATGAGAGGAAAGAGAACTTGGGCAATAAAAGGGGAACAGAAAGAGAACTTGAACGCTAAAATTGAAAAGAGAAACAAATTCATAGACAGGAAACAAGAAGTAGCAAAAGGTGAAGCCCTGATTTAGCTTGGGTTCAAATATTATCTCTGCTCCTAGTGAGAGATGTGGTAGTGTGAAAAAGGAGACAGCAAATCTGGACTCTGCCACTTATAATCCTACATGAGTCATTTAATCTCCTTAGTCCTCAGTTTTCTCATTTGTAACAGGAAATGATTAGACTAAATGACTTCTGAGGGGCTTTATACCTTTAGATCTCTGATTCTATCACTATTGGCAACTGGTTATTATGAGACCTGAGCACTAAATTCAGTTCTGTTACTTTACTACATGTCACCTAAAAGTCATTGTAATAAGTATTAGATTTCCCATTTCTAAAAATAGGAAAATCTTCTATAAACTTTAAAGTTTTATACAATCTATTATTGCAATTCTTCTATTAATTCATAAAAATTGAATTAGAAGATTTAAAATGAAAGTTTTCAGAAAGTACATAATAACATAATATCAGAGGAGTTTTTAGATTAGTAATAATAACAATAACAACATTTTATTAAGGGCTTTATAATTTCCAATACTTTTGGCATATCATCTAATTTGTTATTCAAAATAATAAATATTATAACAGATAACATTTTATAGATCTTTAAATTTTGCAGAGTACTTTCCCCAAATTACTTCATTTGAGTCTAACAATGAGGTAGGTGGTAATAGGATTATCCTCACTTAATTCGTGGGGAAACAGAAGCAGAGAGAATTCAAATGAATTACCTAAAGTCATAAAGCTTATAAGTACCTAAAACCAGATTTAAACCCCGATTTCCTTAAAAAAAAAAAGAAACCTTTTCATTTTCAAAACATGTGAATAAATAGCTTTCAACATTCACCCTTGCAAAACCTTATATTTCAAATGTTTTTCTCTCTTCCTTCTCCCCACCCAATCCCCTAGATTACAAATAATCCAAAATATGTTAAATATGTGCAATTCTTCTATACATATTAATACAACTACCATCTTGCACAAGAAAAATTAGATCAAAAAGGAAAAAAAAATGGGGCAGCTAATTAGGGCAGTGGATAGAGCACCAGCCCTGAAGTCAGGAAAACTGTGAGTTCAAATCTGGCCTCAGACACTTAATACTTCCTAGCTGTGTGACCCTGGGCAAGTCACTTAATCCCAATTGCTTCAGGGAAAAAAAAAAAAAAGATAAAACAAAATGCAAGCAAACAATAGCAAATATGTGAGGATATTATTTTGTGACCCACATTCATTCCCCATAATCCTTTCTTTGGGTGCAGATGGCTCTCTCCATCACAAGACCATTGGAACTGGCCTGAATTACCTGGCTGTTGAGAAGAACCACATCAATCAGCTTTGATTATCACATAATCTTCTTGTTGTTGTATATAATGTTCTCCTGATTCTATTCACTTAACTTTGAATCAGTTCATATAAGTCTCTCCAGGGTTCTCTGAAATCACTCTGCTGATTGTTTATTATAATACAATAATATTGCATAACATTTATATACCATAACTTTTTCAGTCATTCTCCAACTGATGGGCATACACTCAATTTCCAGTTCCTTGCCACTACAACAAGGGCTGCCAAAATTATTTTTGCACATGTGGGTCCTTTTCTCTTTTTTATGATCTCTTTGGGATACAGGCTCAGTAGAGACACTGATGGAACAAAGGGCATGCACAATTTGATAGCCATTTGGGCATAGTCCCAAATTGCTGTCCAGAATAGTTGGATCAGTTCACAACTCTACCAACAATATATTAATGTCCCAGTTTTCTCAATACCCTCCAATATTCATCATTATTTTTTCCTGTCATCTTAGCCTGACTACTTTGACTACTTACCAGTTGGAGAATAGATTGTATTTCTATAATTTTGAGTCAATTCTATATATATTTTAGAAAGGAGGCCTCTATCAGAATACTTGGATAATTTTTTTTTTTTTGCAGTTTACTGCTTCTCTAATAATTTTGTCTGCATTGTAAACCCTGGTTTCCTAATTACAGATTCAGAACTCCATTTAAAAAAGAGAGTTTTCTTTGTGAATTTTGAAGAGAACACTGGGACTATCTAACTTTGCTTTGGATTTATCTTTTAATTTAACTTTCAGTAAATCCTGGAACTTCTCAGTACCTTGATTTCTACATCTTTAAACAAGACCATTTACACAGTCAAGATGAAGCATACTTTCTTGTCTCAAAAGTTTATGGGTTTGTGGACAGAAGCTCATTGAAGCAGATGACAGAGTAGAGAGAATTTTGATCTTTGAATCAGGAAGGTTTGCCTTCAAATTCTTCCTCAAAGGCTATTCTTTATGGCAATCCATTTCACACATCTCTAAATTTCATGTTGTCCACCTATAAAATAGGTTAGTAATCCCAATAACAATTACTTCTCAGGATTACTGTCAGGCTCAATTAAGAGCATCTAGGTAAAACATAGATCCAATTTTAAACAGCACTATGGAAATGATAATTATTACTTATATTCTTTAAAATTCAAAGAGGCAGGGGGCAAAAACATTCAGGAACTGAATACAAATTAGATAATGATAATTTAGAGTTTAAAAGAATTTCTTTTCAAGAGTTACTACTCAATTAATATGATCTACATAATATGATGGGTATTGGGCACACAAAAAAATGAAGGAATCCCTCCCCCCCTCTCTCTATCTATCTATCTATACACACACACACACACACACACACACACACACACACACTCACACATATGCACTCTGTCAATATATTAAAAAGCATAGGAGGCTAATGGGTGGGGCAGAAGCTAGGGAAACAAGAAACGATTCAAGATGTAGAAGTAAGCATTTGGTCTCAGTTTTGAAGAAAACTCTCCAGTATAAATAGAACTTGGAAGAGTAGCTTCAGGTCCTGTGCTATACATATGAACCAAGGGTATAATAAAAAAAAATCTAAATTTCCAGAGAGGCTTTAATAGTCCATTTTTTACAGTGGACTTCATCTTTATTAATACAACTAGATTACATTTTTATTAATACAACTCATAACAATATGAGAGGACTTATTCGTCTTTATGAAATTGCTTGACTTAAGAACAAGTGTATTCTTGAATATTTTTTTCAGATGAGGTGTTTCACACTTGTAAATTAAAATCATACAGTGCTTTATAAAAAAAGAAACTACAAAGATAACTTTTTTTTTTTTTCCAGTGACCTCCTGTGTAGTGGCACAGGACAAGGTGTAAATTAAGTAGACATTTCTTTATATAAGGTAATTGCTGATGCCATAGGAGGTATTCAATGAAGAATTCAAACAAAGGATCATATATCAATTCCAAGTTTCTCCAACTGCTCCTATAATAAGATGTTGTTATTTTAGAAGGGATAACTAAGTGGTACAGGGTATAAAACACTGAAGTTGGAGTCAGGAAGACAGATAAATTTGAATGCTGCCTCAAATACTAGATACATACTAGCCATAGGATCTTGGGCAAATTGTTTACTCTCTGTATGCTTCAGTATCACTATGTAATCATATGTATCATGAAAATGGTAATTTAACTTACCTTACAAGGTTGTTGTGATCATTAAATGTAAAACAACATATTCATTTTATTAATAATATTTTAAATTATATCAAGTCTGAAATTACTACAATACCTCCCTAAACATTCTAACTAAAAATGTGAATGACGCATATTACCCATTAAATTGGGTCCATCTGGATGTTTATATCTATGAGAGGTAATGCAGATGGCAAGAATCTAGCATAGAATTTAACATGATGATGTGATCACAATATTCATGATCCTAGTGAGGCTGGGTCCCATTTGAAAATACACTATACTTTCAAAGATCAAAAATTGCTTGCCACAGAAGGCAAACAAGTAACTTTTCAGCACCAACAGTCTGGGGAATCTTCTGGCTGTGAATCATGGAACATAAAATTCTTGAAAGAATTGACATTGTAAATATCTGAATGGGCTAAAGGCAATGAAAAGATTTTAGTGAGCATAAGCACACTGCAGCATGTTATAACTGATGTCTTGCATTTAAAAATGACCTAAATTATTCAATAATATCCTTAATAATAATAAGAAGGTTTCCCACTTGTTAAATGAATCCTCTTTGGAGTATTTAAAAAATGAAAAAAAAATGAGATAAGGAAGAATTGTGGCTGTATTGGCAATTATTACCCACAGTGATGAAATTAATGAATCCATCTTTTTACAAAATAAAGTGTAAAGGAATCTTTAAGATGATGTGGCATAGTGAATAGAAAGTGAGCTTTAAGAATGAGGAAAACAGGTTCAAGTCCTGATCTTGACTCACATTTGTTGGTTGATTATGGATGTTACCCAAAAACCTTTTGGTGTTCTAGGCAACTAAGAGTATAAATTATAGAGCAAGTATTTTTCTACATTGAGTACAATAATTTCCTTCCCATGATTTCCCTTATGAGGATCACAATTGTCTACCTTGTATCCCCTGACCAGTTAAATAATGGTCCAATAAGAAGATAAAGAAAAAAGAAGGCAAAAGAGGAAGATGAAGAGGAAGGTGAAAAAGGAGGAAGAAGAAGAAGAAGAAGAAGAAGAAGAAGAAGAAGAAGAAGAAGAAGAAGAAGAAGAAGAAGAAGAAGAAGAAGAAGAAGAAGAAGAAGAAGGAGAAGGAGAAGGAGAAGGAGAAGGAGAAGGAGAAGGAGAAGGAGAAGGAGAAGGAGAAGGAGAAGGAGAAGGAGAAGGAGAAGGAGAAGGAGAAGGAGAAGGAGAAGGAGAAGGAGAAGGAGAAGGAGAAGGAGAAGGAGAAGGAGAAGGAGAAGGAGAAGGAGAAGGAGAAGGAGGAGAAGAAGAAGAAGAAGAAGAAGAAGAAGAAGAAGAAGAAGAAGAAGAAGAAGAAGAAGAAGAAGAAGAAGAAGAAGAAGAAGAAGAAGAAGAAGAAGAAGAAGAAGAAGAGGAGGAGGAGGAGGAGGAGGAGGAGGAGGAGGAGGAGGAGGAGGAGGAGGAAGAGGAGGAGGAAGAAGAGGAGGAGGAGGAGGAGGACATGCATAAGAGGGAAGGCAAGGAAGAAGGGAAGAAGAGGAAGAACAAGAGGAAGAGAAGCAGGAGAAAGAGAAGAAAGTGGAGGAGAAGGAAGAAGATGAAGAGGAAGAAAGGAAGAAGAGGAGGAGGAAGAGAAGGGAGAACAAGAAAAATTGAGACCAGATTAAAGACCTTCTCTCTATGTTCACAGCATCTACTCTATAGCTAAGTTGAAAGTGGAAAGGCAAATGTTAGTTGATATTATATTTTGGAATTTTTTTTTTTTTTAAATGAGGCTGGGATTAAGTGACTTGCCCAGGGTCACATAGCTAGGACGCGTTAAGTGTCTGAGACAGATTTGAACTCGCTTCCTCCTGAATTCAGGGCTGGTGCTCTATCCACTGCGCCACCTAGCTGCCCCCACATATTTTGGAATTTTAAAATAAATTTAAATATTTTATTTTTAAGTGTTTTTGAATAAGAGAATAATACTATTTCTAAAAAGTAAATTTCAAATACCTATGAGAAGTCTTTAATTTACAACTATAAGTAATTTAAGGAAAGTAAAGTTCTCTACATATACACATTGCAATAACCATTATTATCAGCATTTTACAGATGAGGAAATTGAGACTGAAGAAAGTTAGATCTCCTACCAAGGATTGTATAGCTAGTAAATGTCTGAGTTGGGTTACAAACCCAAGCCTTTCTGACTCCAAGTATAATAAATCTTAAAAAAGATATATGTGTAAAAAAAAAAAGTATATGTGTGTGTGTATGTGTGTGTGTGTGTGTGTGTGTGTGTGTGTGTGTGTGATAACTATATGTACATAGCAAACCAGTTAATGAATTACTTCATGTGAAAAGCTGACATAGTCAACATAGGGCTATATGTTTATTTTCACCATACCCTGAATATATTATGTCTTTTTTTTTTTTTCTTCAAATATACCATTGATTCCTTCCTCCTCTCCTACCCTTAAAAAAAAAAAGCTACTCCAATTTAACAGTCAGGTCATGTTACAGCTGTGAAAGATGTCACTATCATACTGCTTTAGATGGAAAAAAAGACACATTCTGCAGTGTTTAGAAGCTATAAAGAATCCTAAATATCTCCCACTCAACACATTCAGGCAGAGTGATGGTCTAATTTCTCTGCTGGGCGGTATTTTTTCATATCATTATGTGTCTTGTGAAGCAACCATAGGTAATACACTAGCTTCCTTTAATCAAATCTGCATTGTAATTTCTATAAAAAAATCAATTAAACACAAGAAGCAATTACTTATTTTTTAACATAGCATAATTTACTCTCCCAGAACAGCATCATAAAATGTGAGGAAAGATCTCACTCATTTCCCTGCATTGAAATCAAGTCTTACACGTTTTTCAAAGGAAGTAAAGAAGGCAGATTGCCAAATACTAAATATATTACCTGTAGATAAGACCTCATCAACTATACAGATGAGCAGTGAGCCTTAATGTCTGAATATTAATAATGCGCATGGAGACACAGGTGAAAACAGGTGGTCTGGTACTTGTGGGTCATTATAGATTGAAAAACACTGTTTTAGTCTATGTCATTGGATTACAGTTTGCTTATCAGCATTAGTGTCAAAAAGTATTTATCAGGTACCCACAGTGCAGAGTAAATACCTTGAAAAACAGTCCTTCTTTTTTCATTTCCATACCTTTGCCTTCTAATTATCCTCACTACCAGGAGCTTTTATCATGTACTTGATTGAACACAGATCTCTGCAAATCTAGGCATTGGGAATAAACCAATATCTTCTTTGTTATTCCATTTCCATTCCTGTTATTCCAAATATAATCCATCCTGTCCACCCTGAAACCTAATCTCCTAATAAATATTTATTTAACATTGTCCTTACCTCACCTTAAGAATCTATAGCAGAATTCTGAGAGTAGCTTCTAATCCAATGGCTTTTAATCATTAATCTAGCACTTGATATTGAGAACTAGTACTTTATTTTTTAGGACTTTCCACTTTATGTTTTGAGATAAATTTCCACATTTGACTACCTTTTTTATTCAATGATGGAAGATAGAAGAGGATTACTATAGATCCTTATAGAAAATCATATGATTTACATATGGACTTACATAAAATCATATGATCAAGGTGAGATTCACCCCTCCCCTGACCTTTATGTGTTGAGATCTATTGATAACCCAGACAATGGAACAATCAAATCACTGTGTATAGAGAAGTTGAAGCTGGGGAGATGGAAGGAAAAGGGGAACAGGAATGAAGAAAAATCTTCTTTTTAACTGTAGCTGCCCATTATAATGATATAATATGAAATCTAGATGTTCATGAATCCCAGGAGATGGGCCCCTTCTTATCTAGGATACCTTGAACTATGGCAGGGCTTCTGAAACTTTTTTTTTTAACAGATTAATCCTTTTCATCAGAGCAATTTTTACATGACCACTGATATATAGATATACAAAATAGGCATACAAATCAAACATTTACTGATAATAAATCATTTCATAATCCCCATCAGTTACATGATACCATGACATTAGTTTAAGAAGTTAAACTTAAGAAGTTTACTAAGTTACCATAGAAGATTGTGGTATTACTTACTGATGATAAATTTGTTTCGTTATCTCTGCCATCTTTACTCCCTTTCTTATCAACCAATCAATTAAATGTCATTTTAAAGAGCCCATTGTGTGTCAGGCTCTATTCTAAGCCTTGGAGCATTGGGACAAAAGTGAAACACTCCTTGATTTTAAGAAGCTTGTATTGTATTAAGATTGGATCCTATGGAACCTGATCAGTTCCACAGACAATCAAAACCTCATTGGAACCTGATAAAACCTACTCCAGTAATCATTTCTATCAAATAGTTACCTAAGTCAAACCCAACATATATTTTGGGTAAGATGGTTAACTTCTCTGGGTCTTATTTTTTTCATCTGTAAATGCGAAAGTGCATATTGATAACTTTAAAAACCCTTTCCAATTCTGTTTGTGATTTGTAATTGTTTTACATCAGTCTTTTTTCCTTAGTTGCATCTCACTCCATTTCTCACTATTTCCCTAGTAGTACATTGAAACTTGTTTTCCAGCTATGAAAATTAGGCCTTACTAGCATGAAGATCAATGGGATGTGCCTAGTATTCACATTACTCCACCTGTTCATTCCTGCCTTCTTAATGGTGAATATTTCATACCTACAACTAACCAGTGTTTCTTCACTGCATTAAAATTATGGCTCAAAACTCACTTTATACAGAAAATTTTCTCCTATAGACCCTACCTTGTTTATATTATTTTTTTTTTCTGTATTTTATGAGTAGGTGCTTAGAAAAAATTGACATTTCTTGGCTAACTGCATTCCTCAGTCAACCTGGATTTATCTACCTATGCTGAAAATCCCCAAGAGCAGGGTACTTATCTGCTCTTCTATTTACTTCATTCTTCCCCTTTTGCTTTCAACAGTACCTCCTACAATGTTTAGTATAAAGAGTTTCCCAATGCATATTTATAGACAAATTATATGAAGGAATAGGAGAAGAGAATTCCGTAACTAATGCTTTCATCCTCTAGTGATCTTTCAGAGTTTTCCCAATTCCCATTCACCTCTGCCAAATATGCAAATCAAAATAGAGCCAAATAATTAAGACTTGAGAGAAATTAGATCAAAATGAAACAAATTTTGTGGAGCCTGATAAATAATTTTGAGTAAAAATAGTCTGGTCTTGTGGCCTAAACTATTCCAGAAACAGAAATTACCTTTGTGGAAGAATTGGCAAATTGCCTATAATTTAAAGGTTTAGAGAGTTATCTAAAGTTAAAAAGAGATTAAGACCACAGTCACACTCTTGATATGCATCCTAGACATGACTTGGATCCAGATTTTCTTTCCTCCAGATTTCATGATTTCAAGGCTAGCCCTCTGACTACAATAGCTCTCCTGCCACTAATAATTAGGAAAATGCAAGATCAAAGGTTATTTTCTTAACTGATTTTTGCTCTGAATCTGTCTACAAGGCTCACAAGTGTACATGGAAGCCAGGTGAGAGCATTCTAGTAGATTTTAAAAGGCCATAGGCAAAATAGAATGGAAAAGCAAAAAGTTAAATTTCATGCTTCTTAAGTGGTATAGAACGACCCCAGGTGAGCAAATAAATGGGAAAGCTTTTAACTATTCTGTCACATTTGCTGTGTCACTCAATTCTAAGCACAAGCAATTTGGGAGCAAAGACCTTCTGGCAACACAGATGAGGTAGGTGTCATAAAAAACGATACAGAAAAAGGGGGAATGATCAAAGTTCCCTGTCTCTCCTTTAAAAAAATTGTAAGCTACTAATGGCAGATTAATTTTCTGAGGCCTACAGGAAAATTTCACACATTGTCACTAGATGTTATGAGGTTGGTTTTCCACAAGTGAGGTCCCATAATTTCAGTAAAAGAAGAGCCTTCTAAATATGAAGCAGTTATAACAGAGCTGTCTTATTAATGTATGTCTTTGTTGTTGTTGTTCAGTCATTTAGTTCTATCTGACTCTTTATGGACCTATGGACCATAGAACACCAATGTTATCCATGGGATTTTTTTTTTATAATTTTTTTTATCATTTCCTTTTCCAGATTATTTTACAAATGAAGGAGTGAAGTAAACAGGCTTTAGTGACTTGCATAGGGCCATATGGCTAGTAAGTGTCCAAGAATGGCTTCAAACTCAGGTCTTCCTGAATACAGGCCTGGTACTTTATCCATTGTTCCAACTGAGTTTCCCAATGTATATCTAAATATATTGATATAGATATATATGCATTAATAGAAAGAGTCTGCTTATTGGGAGCTCCCTCTAAAAAGGAAATCATAGGTCTAGTAGCTCTTACTCGTATGCATGTATACATGTATATTATATATATATATATATATACATATATATGTGTGTATATATATATGTATATATATATATATATATATATGTATGTATATATATATATATATATATATATATATATATATATATATATATATATGATACAAATTGTTGAGCATTAAGAAACAAATGTTATACTCTATAACTACTTTTATTTCCATACAGATGAACTCTTTCATTTTTCCTTTCTGGAAAAGTTTCAGGAAAAAAATTAAAGTGGCTGTTTTAATTTCCCCCCATTATTTTTATTCTTCTCCTCATAAAACACATACATTTTTCTCTATCTGTATAGTTTATTTCCTTACCCAAAGCGAAGAATTTCATCAACAATTCCTATCCTGTTAACCCTGATTCCAGACCTTATGGGAAACTAGATAAAGAGAAGCCCAAAACAAGAGAGGGAACAGGAATGAAGACACAGGAGACAAAGTTCTACCATGTGTGTATCCTTGGGTTTATGTTTTTCCTGATTGGGGCAATGAGGTATGTTCAGAACCTAGGGTATGATACTGCTTTGGAAATGTTCCTTTTGAGTTAACAAGAAAGCATTAGCATATCTGTTTGGGTTACCCTCAAGTCTTATAGAAAATAACAAAGGGAATCAAATCACTGTGGAAAAGGAATCAATTGCTGCATCATAACCCCTCTTTAAGCATGAAATGGACTTGTACAAATTGCTATCAGCTCCCTTGAGCGCTATTATCCTTATTATACAAATCTTTTCAAACACAATTTGTAAAATCTTAAAAACTAGTCTGCTTTTTTTTTTATCATGTTTGATTAAAACAAGGAATTTTGTTTGCTTACTTTACTTTTGTTTTGTTTTGTTTTGTTTTAAAAATGGACCTCTGCTTTCATTGGCAAAGCAGATTTTAAGGAGGTATCTTTATTACTAACGTCACATCCCTCCACTGGGCCTGTCCTGATAGAGATTTGCAGACTAGGTCTAAGTTTTCAAGGTATTCAGTTCTAAAATCATATATGTTGTACAATAACTAAAATACTATATACCAGGCTATATATCATAGCATTATCTTCAGCACTCCTTAAAGTTTATGAGTAGAGAAAAAAAATCCAAACAAAATAATAATTTCAAAAAGTAATGTGATAGCTGAATGAGATGACATTCACTTTTACTACTTCTTTCTCTGTTAAAGATAGTGAATGTCTTTCCTACTGCTTACTATTCCAGCTAGGTCTTTCTAAAATTCATTTCCTCTGATCTGATTACATTTACATACAATTTTAATTAAAAGAACCTCTAACAAAATGCTCTAAGAGCAGTAAAAAACATGCTCAATAAAATCAGTGAATGGTAGTAAGCTGACAATATATTTTTTAAAAGAAATTTTCAGAAGTTTTCTTTTCAAATCATTGGACTTTCTCTCCTTGCAGGTCATAAATGGAAGAGAGCCCATTTGTAACCTCCCCCCATGATAACAGGTTTTCTATCAGAAAGATCTAATGGACATACCTAAGAATGCCTCAAAAAGAGCTCTCTCTTAATGGACACAGAATATTTCACTACAACTTTCAAATATTTAAAGAATATAAGACTATATAAAATATTTTGGTGTTTGGTATTTAATTTATGTATTTATCCTTTGTTGTAAGCAATGTTCATTCCCAGGGAAGGGAAAACAAAACAAAGCAAAACAAATAAACAAACAAAAATCTGAGTAATCCTTTTGGAATAAGACCAATAGCAAAACCCAGAAGTATTTTTGAAATCAATTAGCCACTATTTTCCCCCTGAGGTCATCTAGCTGGAATCACTATGAATTCTGAACCTTGACCCAGGTCTAAACTACTCTGAACCCTAACCCTCAAACCTGATACTGTTTGATTCAGATAAGAACCCTAAAAAAATCCACCTCATTTTCCCCATAAAGTGCTTAAATCTAAATCAGATCCCAGTAGACTGTCCCAAAGATGACATCCACTTTACCTACATCTGCATTATGTGATTATCTTCCTAAAATAAAGTTTGTCTGCTGTACTTGTCCTCTCCCATTGTGTGCATTCTGGTCTTGTTGGGTACAAGCTCCTTCCAGTCACACTAATTCTCTTCTTAGAAGCATATTCAGCATTGTGACTAATGATTTGGTAGTCACACCGATTTCCAAGTTTTTTTGACTTGGGCAAAACAGTAGCAAGTAATCAATCAAAAAACCACATTCCTTCATAGCAGAGCCTCTCTTTCCCGGATACTATCCCTCTGATTAGGATCTTTGTCCTGTTTATTTATCCCTTGGGTTTTCCCCAGTTGGCATAAATGAAAATTAAGGGAGATTGCCCTGTTTTCAATACAATATTTTAGTATTCTAAAGTTTCTCTATCCTCAAGTCTGCAGTAATATAATCTACTATTTTAAAAACACAGCATAAAAATGGTCAGTCCTGTCGTTTTTGATATTTTGTCAAGCAAGTCCACATAATTAATTTTTATAAATGTTCAAAATCTAAGATAAGTCAAATAGAGAATGACTTTGCTGTACATAGTTTTCTTCAAATATATATGTGAAGATGGGAATCTCAAGTTCAAGGGGATAAATGAATGTAATGTGACTACACAATCCACTTTTCACCTTTAAAATCATTATTCTCTACACCTTAACTTCCTATGATATATGACTGATCATGTCTACTGATTTGAGGCTGAGGGCTTTAATAATTTTTTAATCCTCCTATCCCTTTACTACTGTTGGAATGGTGACCCAAGAATTCATTGTAATGCTAAGGTTAAAAACTGCTTTCTGAGTTGGATTTGAGGGGAATCCTAGGGAGAAATGAACATTCCTTCCCAATGTGTATGATTTAGAAGGAGAGAAAAATTGGCAACTGTGTGATATACATCCTATATTTGAGGAGAGGATATTTCAGAAGGTTCAGAAGAGATAAATAGGATTCCATGGAATAAAATAATAGAAAGAAAGTTAATACAACACAAAGGGGAACTGCTGGAGAAATATAGTGTGAAGACACAAAGGGAAACAACTCTAAAGTGGAAGACAAAAATGGGTTTGTCCGAAGGGACTAGTGTCACTACTTAAGAAACTTCCTACCCAAGTTAGATTTTTAAAAGGAGCATACTGGAGATGCAAGCAAGGTGGGGTAATAGAAATTGAATATAAGAACATGATACATTCCAATATGAACTTCTATGTCACAGAATGAGCTGAAACTAATGAGAGAAGCTAGAAAAATGCATTTTTTGGTCTATCTCTTTGGTAAATTAGGAGGAAAAATAATATTTTAAAAAATGGAGTTTTAATTTGGGATGGATAGAATGATGATAAAGATAACAGACAAAGGCAGAGGTATTTGTCTATAAGAGAAATATAAGGCTTACATACTGGGAAATACTATATACATATATACAATATAACTATATATACATATATATATATATATACACATACATGCATATAACACAGCTATATATAGAATAAAATATGTATTATGTCTATATAATATACCTCATGTTATGTGCATGTACATTGTGTGTGTACTAGAGTCTTCACTTCTCTAGATCCATTCTTTTGTTATGTCACTGAACCATTAATTTTCCATTCTTAGAAACCTAGCTTTTCTCTTAGAAACACAATGAAATGTCTTTGTAATATTGCCATGTAGGACAATATACAAATGTGTTTGAGTGAAGGGTAAAATATAAAAAAAGCATTGTACTATGAAAATAACATAGCATGCCCTTAATAATATGAAATCACAATAAAAGGAGGCCTTTTTCAATGTAACAGCAGGACTTCCTCCCCCCCCCCCAATTTATTGTAGGTAGCAAAGATGGTCAACCTTATTATCGCTGTGGAAACACATTCTCTATATATCGGCTTGAGTTGAAAATTATAGCTGAGAAAATATTTTATCAACTAATGGTGGTTTTCATGTCTTAAAAAATCA
This sequence comes from Sminthopsis crassicaudata, assembly GCF_048593235.1. NCBI lineage: Eukaryota > Metazoa > Chordata > Mammalia > Dasyuromorphia > Dasyuridae > Sminthopsis > Sminthopsis crassicaudata. Next base: position 94,632,742 of record NC_133618.1, read on the forward strand.
GCATGGGTATTGCTTCATGCCTTTCACAGCAAACTCACATACCATTATTTTGGCATGCATGCCATTATTCATATAATGTGGTATAATCATGTAATATGGAAATGACTAAATGCCTTTTCTCCTGTAGGAAAATCCTGAAAGTTCAAAATATAAAATTTACTAAAATTTTCACTTAATCTCTAGCCAAACACTTCATTACATAATAGATTTCATTTTCTTCCCAGCTTAAACATGTGTGGGCATGTTTCATACAAATGTCAAAAATATGTTTCATAGCCCTAGATATAAAAATAATACAACAGCTGTGCTCAGGGCATAAAAATTTCCCTGTACCTATAGAGTATTTGAACAGTGAAAAAATATACATAAATAAAATATAAAGATGAATAATCATCTTGGAAGATTGTGACATAGTAGAAAGAGCACTATATTGTGTGTAAGCTGAAAAGTAGAGTTAAATTTCTCATATTAACCATGTGACTCTGAGCAAATCACTTAAGTGTTCTCTGCCCCAGTTTCCTCATCTGTAAAATGGGGATAATAATAGCACCAGTTTTATAAGATTGTCATGAGAAGCAAATTATATACAGAAATTGCTTTATAAATTTTTAGATGTTATATAAATGTCAGTTTTATTATTATTATTATTATTATTATATGGTGCTACTTCAAGGTACCTTTTTGATAGTAGTAATGCAATGGTTATAATCCCTTTTCCCTCTTCTACTGGAATAACCTTTTTATTTCCTAAATACTTGTTTCCTGAAGCATACAATATAAACTTTATTTCTACTGAGTTGAAAGGTATTTACTCTTGGGTCTAAAACTGTGATATTATTATCAATAATCTTTTGATCTATCCCAAACAATGCTTGATATGACTTCCACTACTAGTTGCTTCTATTAAGTTGTCCAAGATTTACCTATAATGGTGTACTGATTCCTTGGTTGAATTGCTGTTAGGTCTGATCCACTTTCAGAATGAATTCAGAATGAATTTATGACTGAAGATGAATACTCTAAATCCAATTCATTAATTAACTAAAGAACAATATTTCTCAGTTTTGAAAGTTCTTAAGTAAACCAGAAATAATTCTGGAGTCTCCACTGAGTACAAGAGCTAAGTACTTAGAAAACTTTTGTAGAAATAGGGTGATTTCCTGATTAAAATGCACAACCAAATAATTTTATCAAATAGAAAGAACCAGTCAAATACTTTGGGGTTCTGAAGATAAAAAGTCCAAATAGAACATTTAGAGCACTCTCTTTCATGTGATGTTATCCAATGCTACTGGACAGATACTTCCAGAAACTCTTGGAGACATTTAGTTTTATATGCTGTTACATTGTCCATCTGACTAAAATCTTAGCCTTATGAATGATTCACACGATCTGATTTCTAGGTCCAAATTCACTACTTATTAGCCATTTAACCTTGGACAAATTGCTTCAATAATAATAAAAATAGACATTTAGTAGTTCTTTAAAGCAAAGGGCTTTCTGTAGATTACATCATCTGATTCTTTTGTCAGCCTTAAAAAAACATATAAGTATTATTATCCCCATTTCACAGATGAGGAAACTCAGTCTCTGAGAAGTTACCATAATTTGTGTCAGATCTGCAGGTCCTCATGTTTCTAAATTGAGCATTCTACCCATGACATCATGCTACTATTTTGCTTGTCTGATTTTTAGTTTCCTCATTTTTCAGATCCTTCTGACATCTGGTTACTCAACATTCACCATAACTAACTGAGCCAAATCTTGATGCCATACAGCTATGCTCTAGATTTCATCACTTACCTGGGATTCATGCCTAAGGCCCCTATATTTTGACTATCACAATAACCTACACCCTCAATCTCCTTCCACTTTCTACCTCTCCCTCTAGCAACACTAATTAAAACAAATATTCCTAAAAAACACATACACCAATCAATTGCTTTATGATTCCACTCGCTATCCTTTGTCATCATTTATGATAATAACATCCCTAGGCCAACAATTCCATCTTAACCCATTGGAACATAAACTTGATGAAGGAAGGAACTATATGTCTTGCTTTTTTGTATTTACTTAGTAGCATTTAGCATAATTACTGGCACATATAAAGTATTTAATATTTAATAATATTAATAATATTTTCATTAAGTTATTATTCAAGCCATTAATTTTAAAGTGAGGAAATAGTTACCTAGCCTGTCCTTAAGGATTTCCAGTGAGTATGCCTTACTACACTTATTCTGAGGTAATTAAGCCTAATTGTGAAGTTCATTGAAATTCTGTCATAGAAACAAATAAGGAGAGATTGGATATACTATACAAAAAGTTCTGTTACTTTTATTATTGTGGAGACTATTTATTATATCCCTGTGATGTTTTAGAAAAAAATTGATTTAAATTTTGTTTATTATGAACTTAGAAGAAATATAAACATTCCAGAATAGAACAAAAATAGGATTTTACATGAAACTCTGTGAACTTCTATTATATAGTTCAGTCATTAAGAGTGTGTGTGTGTGTGTGTGTGTGTGTGTGTGTGTGTGTGTGTGTGTGTAATTTAACAAGGTAATAGCACAATTGTACTGTGATCCTTTGCTGGTTTCTTTTCTCTTTTTGTGTATTTTTAAGTTGGAAAAATGATGCCCCATTAACTTCAATGAAATTACCTTTCCCACTTTGAATCGGTCATTGGATTAGCCTCATAGGTGATTGATGTCAGATTCCAAACTTTGCTCTTTGATGAATGTGGAAGATCTATACTTGTCTCTAGATAGTAGGAAATGCAGCCTTATACCTATCAGTGGGATGCATCTTTAAGTGGGACATATTTAAAATAGTTTAATTTAGATTTCTTGTGTTACTCTAAAATCTGTATCCTTAAAATAGTTGGACTATTATGGTAAAAACTAACCATATCATGTTGACTGATTTTAAGATAAATTCATGGAATCCTGAGTGAATAGTCATCCAAAGGGCTACCAATTGGAAATGTTAGTAATCATTCCCTCTTTTTGATTATCTGATTTAGCATGAATTTAATTCACTTGATCTTCACTGTCAAATAATGGAATTATCCTTTCCCTTATTTTCCTTCTACTTCAGTAGATTTTATGGTTCTAGTCTGTTGCACATTGACAGCATGGCAACTTTTCAATACCCTACTGGTGAGAAGAGGAGTCATTAGTTTCCTAAGTAAGGGGTTAAAAATACGAAGTTCTGAGAGACAAAAAAGTGAAAATAGCATTTAAATATGTACCCCCCCTATTGCATTCATTTTTTAAAAAAAGGCGTTGAATATTGGAATCAAACAACTGATTATGAAGATTGAAGATTACTCACAGATACATATTTGCTTTTGTTGTTGCTAGAGAAGATTGAATTCTTTGTTTATGTTAGAAAGTTTAGGGAGGGAGGGAGGGAGGGAAGGGGAGAGAGAGAGAGAGAGAGAGAGAGAGAGAGAGAGAGAGAGAGAGAGAGAGAGAGAGAGAGAGAGAGAGAGAGAGGAAGGGAGGGAGGGAGGGAGGGAGAGAGGAGAGAGGGTGTGTATATGTATGTGTGTGTGTGCACATATATGCATATGTGTACACATTGATGAAATAAAGAGTCCAGAGCAAAATCACTTAAGTATGAAAATTGAAAACATTTATTTATATACAAATATCTGTTTGATCCTCTACTTGCTCCAGTGTATTAGATAAATAGATGATAGATAGATGCATAGATAGGTAGATAAATGACAAAGCGTCAAAAGAGAGAGAAAGAGAGAGAGGGACAGAGACACAAAGAGACTGAGAGACAAAGATAGAGACAGACAGAGGCAGAGAGATAGGCAGAGGCAGAGACAAAAATAGAGACAGACAGGCAGAGAGAGAGAGAGAGAGAGAGAGAGAGAGAGAGAGAGAGAGAGAGAGAGAGAGAGAGAGAGAGAGATTTAGATCTTGCCTCTGATATGTACTACATGGATGACTATTGGCTGACAATTAACCTTGAAATGTCCCCAGGCAACTCTGTAACAAGTTTCTGATTTATTCTCTCTCTCTCTCTCTCTCTCTCTCTCTCTCTCTCTCTCTCTCTCTCTCTCTCTCTCTCTCTCTCCCTCTCTCTCTCTCCTCTCTCTCTCTCTCTCTCTCTCTCTCTCTTCTCTCTCTCTCTCTCTCTCTCTCTCTCTCTCTCTCTCCCTCTGCCTCTCTGTCTCTGTCAATCTCTCTGTTTCTCTTTCTTTCCCTCTTTTTATTTCTGTCTGTCTCTGTTTTTGTCTCTGTCTTCCCTTTGTCCCTCCCCCCATTCTGTCTACCTATCTACAAACACATCTACACATATATGTATATAGTATGTCTATCAATACTATTTTTCTCCCTGGATCTAGGATTTTATCACTGTGTGGACTGTCTTTTGGGGAACTCTTCATTGGGAAAGTCGGCAATTTATATTTGCAGTCTATATACAGATATATTATAAGCAACTGTGAGATATTCTTTTGCAATTTTTCTTAAGTAAAAATAAATGTATGATTATTACTGTTTTTTTAGTTTTTTAAAGAGAGTTAACACCTGACACTTCAAAAATGTTCATCTTTCCAAGAGGCATTTTTAACCCAAGAAAACAAGTTGATAATATAAACAAGTGCAGTAGGTGGAATTATTATCAGTATAAAGCTCTGGCTGAGCTCCACACATATATTCAATTTCCTGAACCCTCTATATAAAACAATCTTACCTTTCCTGGCAAAAAAAACAGAAATTAATCAGCATAAGTAAGCCATTATGTGTATCTTCACTTAGGCATGAATTTAATAAAAGTGTTTCCATCTCACTTTTGAAAACATTTCTAAAGAAAATCATGGGTTTGCTAAGAGCTACAGATAATTTTAAAGAATTGTGTGGGTTACTTATAAAAACTGATTCAGAACTTCTGCTTGCCTATATGTTACAGACAAATGACAGGTATATATAAGTATAGGTGGGGAAGATGTGTTGTTTAAAGCATAAAAGTCAATGATTTCATATAATTTAAAACTTCACATAATTATTTACATAATAGGGACAATTAAGTGGCAAATAGAGTTCTTTACTTGGGATTGGAAGGAAATCCAGCTTCAGATACTTATTGGCTGTGTGATCCTGGACAAATCAATTTTAAAAATCTCTGTCTCAGTTTCCTCAACTATAGAATAGGGATGCACCTACTTCTCAAAGTTGTCATGAGAATAAAATGAAATATTTATAAACTGCTTAGCCCTGAGTTTGGCATATAGTAGATACTATATAATAATAGCTAATATCATTATTAATTCAAAGAAAAGAAATTCAATATCAAGTTATATCTTTATGTTGGACTTAAATAACAGTTTGAGATTGTTTTTCCCCTACCAGTTAAACATGAGCCCCCTTCCTTCTAAAAATCTCCCACAGTGGGAGTTATGATTTTAACTACTCAAGCTTCATGGAGTAAGAATGAAATTTTATCCACCTTCTTTATTCAGTGGATAGATAATGATTATTTATTTCTTCATTAATGAGCTTGGTTCTTATTTAGTCAGTATCTCTTATTTGTTCCTGTGTTCCTCTTGTCCTTACAACTTTTCTCTAATTGTCAAAGAAAGCTTCTGTTTCTGACTGATGGAAGTTACAAGTCAGGTGCTATGCTTTCTTTTTTTTTTTTTCCCCTCACTGGACACTTAATAAACCCTACTATGCTTTGTTGTAAGAAGATATTGGTTATAGATTTATCAATTATTTTTTAAAAATGTAATTCAATAAATATTTGCTGAAACACCTAGCATGGTCAAGACACTGTATTTGAAGTTAGAAGACAAAAATTTCCATCCTGCATTAATAGACAGTGTTAATGAAATCACAGATCCAGGAACTATCTCCACATCCTATAAGTAGTTGAGTTATTTCCCATGGAGCATGTGTGGAGAAAGGTTTGACAAGGGCCATTTCATGAAGCATAAACTTGAGTTGTCCTTACCACTTTCTAGAAACAACATACTTGTCTCTGAAGGAAGGATACAGCAAATCCTGCATCATTCCTTAATCCTTTGTGCCCTTAAGCCAAAAGGGAGAGGATGATATTGGAAGGGGAATGCAGATTAATTCTTTGTCAAAGAACCATAGATGGGATGATAATCCAGTGAATCTTTAAAATGGAGTCAACCAAAGTGCTTATTTTCCCTTACTTTCATTCTACAAAATAGATGGCAAGTAATTCTCTAGACAGATTAAAAAGGGGATTGGAGCCTTTTCTGACCTCAGTCACATGATATCTGTGAGCACAGAACTGTTTTAAGTATATTTTCTGCAAAAGCAAGCCTGAGGCTAAATCTCAGTCTCCTTGCTGCCTTTTCTATTTTCTGTTTATTTGTCTGGTTATAAGTAACCAAACAATACTCCCAAAGTAGACAAGTATAGCCTTAGAAATAATTTTGAGAATTTAAAAGATCTGAAGATAATGAGGTTCTTAGCTGATGCTGGATACAACATAGGAAGTATTATGTCTACATCTATTGAAGCATTTCTGGGAGGTGACTTACCAGGCAGAGGATAAGTTAAGACCCTGGTTTACAAGACCTACATCTAGAAAAATGTTTTGGATGGTTGATAGTCAAGGTGAAATATAAAACATTATTCAGTTGTCCTGAAAAATGCTTTAGTTTTTTGATGGTTCCAAGGTCCACCTACCTAGGAAAATACTAGAAGCAATAAATTCTTATATAACATTTGCTTCATCACTATTTTGTCTTTTTGTGTGTCTCCAGTGCTTAGGACAATGACTGGTACATGCTTGTTAAATGCTTTTTAAAGGAATTATGAAACTTTCTGAAGAAAAAAATAAACAATTACCTTATGGCAGACATATACTGTATATTTAATTTTTTTCTATTCTTCCCTTTGGAGGAAACCCTATATGTGAGTTAAATCTAAATGTTTAGTAATTTTCCTTGAATTTCCTGAGTTGAAGGGTAAAAAGTAACAATGTAAGAAAATGAATACTTTTTTTAGGTGTTTGTTGACTGACGAGGCAAAATCATGTACATACACAAATGGGTCAAAAGCAGAGAGGGTCCCTTAGTGGAGGAGAGGACAGTGTCCAAGACCCTGGGCCCAGAACAGGTTTTAATTGTTAAGTAGACTGCTTGGTAATATAGTGGACAAAGTTCCAGGCCTGGAATAAGGGAGATTTGAGTTCAAATCTGGTCTCAGACACTAGCTGTGTGACTCTGGGCAAGTCACTTAACCCTGTTTGCCTCAGTGAAACGAGTTGGAGAAGGAAATAACAAACCACTCCAATATCTTTTCTAAGAAAACCCCAAATAGGGTCACAAAGATTTGGACATGGCTTAAACAAATGAACAATATAACAAAACAACAAAGACTAAGAAAAGAGAAGTAGAAGTTAAGTACCAGAGAAGCTAAGAGGAGGAAGAAACTATTCTTTCTGACTAGAGAGATCAGGTAAGGCTTTAGAGGGTATATAGCATATTAGCTGGTCTTTTTATAAGAGGTAGATGTTTAAAAGGATTTTGTCTAGTTGACATGGTGGAGGGAGGGTCACATTCAAGGGAAGGGACAGTGTGTGCAAATAAAAACTCAAAATAGTTTCCTAAGATTTGAGAAGTTGTTTTTGGTTTTGTTTTGCTTTAATCTCACAACAATCTTATGAGATCAATCTTTTAAAGTTAAGAAGGAAAGGAATTTGTCCATGATTTCATAGCTAAAAGTATCTGAGATGAAATTTGAATCTGACATCTCCTTACTCTGCCTCCAGCATGCTACCCAACTGGCATGTGTCACTTTCTTAGCAGAAAAGTTTCTTAAGTAGCAAGAGGATATAAAATACATCTATTAATGATGGGAACATATGAGAACAATTGAGAATTCAAATCATTAGCTTAGCTATTTTCACTCTATTTGATTGCTTTAGCTATAAGCATAAACTTGGTAGTCATTCAGTATACATATATATATATATATATATTTGTATATATATATATTTAAATACATATACACACACTCACATATATATATATATCAGACATTTATTATATATTATGTATTATTATATATTATGTATATATATGCATATATATACATATATATATAAAACATATATATGATCATTCTATGCTGTAGTCAATAGTTTTGTGTGGTGGTTTTTGAAGTATGAGTTTGTAAAGAGGCAGGACATTCGAATTATTTTCGTCAAAATGCAATAAGAACTTGGCCATAGTCAAGAAATATGATAATTCATCTTATCCTCCTTTTAACAGAGAGAAATGAAATTCTGCATTCAGAAATTCATATACATAGTTAGAGGTAATACTGCCAGTTGGTTTTACTTTATTTCTTTGTTAGAAGGGAGAATTCATTTTAGAAATGAGGGTATAGCCAGAAATTGTTGATATAAATACAAATACAAAAGGTATCAATAAAAATTATTTCTTTAAAAACATAATAGTACATACTTTGTCGGTTTCTAGGATGCTTGGGCTTACCAATTGGTAGACATTGTGTTTCCTATTTTCTATTTCTATTCTCTAAATAAACATATGTGGCACTTATGAAAAATTTTTCTACCTTTGGCATAAGGGGTTTTTAAGATGGTATATGACCTAGCCAGTAAGTAATCTGGCTTCAGCTGATGTGAGTATTTCACCAATCATGGTTATAATATGTTTTACTAGTGACTTCAAAAGAATTCCTTTCTATATCCTGAAAGAGAGTAATAACCACTGTCTGTGAGTATATTTGTTTTTGTGGTAAAATTCAGTATGATCACAGAATCACAAGTTTAGAGCTTGAAGGGACCTTAGAGGTAAATAAATCCAATAACAACTGAGGAATCTGAAGATCTGAGAAGTTAAATGCTTGTCTAAGCTCACACATTTAGTAAATTTTTGATATGGGATTCTGGCCAAGGTCTTCATGACTCTAAGCCATGTTCTCTAGCCAAGATAACACATCTTTGTCATAAATTGCTAAATTGAGAAATGATATCCATTCATTGGCCTTTGGAAAAACCAAAGGTCACAAAGTAGCAGCTTAAATGCTTAGCCCTTTTTGCGACTCTTCCATATACTAATCCCTAGGATAGTAATGTAATGGAAAGAGTGCCGCTCCTGATCAGAGGGCCTAGAATTAAATCCCTTGCATTGCCATTTATACCCTAAGTGATCTTGCACAAGTCACTATACTTCTCACTGTCTCAAGGTCTTCATTTCTAGCCCTTATCAATGACCCCATGACTGCATGATTCTTGGACCCAAATTAATACTCCAGAAATTTACTGTGGGATAATTTCTTACATTCTTCTTGGTTTTCCTTTCTAATATTTACAAGACTGTTACACACATATATACATTATAACAAATATTAGTCCTGTGTATAAACATACACACATACATACATGGATGCATACATATATGCCTGCACATATATATCCTAAAAATACTAATCACTGAATATTTTGACATATACACAAATATATTTTTACTATGGAATTTCATATTGGTACCATCTAATTTATGTACATTATATATATTCACTATCAAAAGTGCAAAATTTCCCCTGCTTTGTCCACAATGGGAATGCGTCCACATAACACTGGATCAAACTAGAAAATTAAGATAGCTAGAAAATTGTTGAATATAGAGTATATTATATGATTTTTGTTTGAATGTTTGTTTTATTTACATAGGGGAAAATTAAAAAAAATATTCACTGAAGGAGAAATCTGAATGCCTGATGATCTCAATGATCCATTTTATGTGATCTATGCATGGGAACAAGGCAATTTTCTTTTCATCTCCTGGAATTGTTCATATGGGTCTATATGCATGATGTATATGGAAAATATTTAGTGGGAGATTGAACAAGCTAAAGTTTATTCAGCAATATTTTGATATGGAAGGAAGAATAATAGTAACAACAATAATAATTACTAACATTAATATAGAATTTTAAGGTTTAGAAATGGCTTTGCACATATTAAGTCCAATAAATGATAACCTTCAATAAATAGATTTATAGCAGTTATTACCAATGTATAGCTGAAAAGACTTCAGAGGTCATCTAATCCAGCCCTCTTGCTTTTCAGATAAAAAATCTAAAACCCACCAAAAACGATTTGTATGATATAATAAAGCTAGGAAGTAGAAGAGTTAAATTTGAACCTGGGACCTCTGCCTTCAAACTTAATCCTGGGTAAAACTGCTTATATTACACACACAAATCTTTTATTTTCTTTTTTATATTGGCATTTTCAAAATCTGACAAAATAGAGGCACAATGGAAGGACATATGAAATTTTATTAAGGTTGTGTTTCTTTCTTCTTTCTTCTTCTCTCCCCTGCCAGGTCATTTTTATCATATTTGCGCATTTAAGTCCACTAACTTCCTTTTTCCTTCCCCTGACCCCATTGAATTTCTAAAGTTAAGTAGGAATTTTTGCGTGCTTTAAGTACTTTTGTTCTTTGAACTTCAATCCCCAAATCAACTCTGATAAAGAACAAACATTATAATTCCCATTTCACAAATGAGACTCTATAACAGTGGTCCTCAAACTTTTTAAATAGGGGCCAGTTCACTGTCCCTCAGAATATTGGAGGGCCGGACTATAGTAAAAACAAAAATTCACACTCTGTCTCTGACCCTCAGCCCATTTGTCATAACCTGGCGGTTATGACATAAATGTCCTCAGTGGCTGCATCTGGACCTTGGGCCATAGTTTGAGAACCCCTGTTCTAAAAGATCTGTTGCTCATTCTTCATTTGGGTCAACTTTTGAGAATCAACTCAATATGCTAGATCAGTTAAAAGCCCAGTACGTTGATAAAATGTTGGAGATAATAACTTGAATATGAAACACCATTGTGCTGGGACCAGCTTTAATTAAAAAGCTCAGATTCCACATTATCATATTTTTCTTTTTTCCATCTAAACTATCAAGGTGATAAGGAAGAGGATTTCCTTCATTTAGCTACTAATTATTTTCTAAAATTCTCTTCTTAATTTAAACTGTACTTAAATAGTATATTTCTCCAATCTCATTAATCAATATTTTTCATTAAAGAGGCTTAACTGTTACTGCCAATAATAAGAGACTATCCTAATGCATGCTTCTCCCCTCTACTCCTCCCCCAGTCCCCTTTTAAATACAAGTCTGCTTATCCTTAACAAAATGCAAAAAACTGACACCACACTAAGTTTGGCTGGTGGAAAATTAATTTAGGTCACTCCATGGTACAGTTACTATGGCAACTGCATGCAAAATGTAGGAAGCATGTTCTTCATCAATGTTAATTTAACATTAAACATTCTTCTAGAATTTTTAATCAATTTAAACTATAAAACATTCCTTAAAATTATAACTAAATCCAGTATAAAACTTGCATCAACTGCTTCTTTCTCTTCCAAATCTCCAAGAAATGGAGAAAATCTACTGAGAAAATGAGATGATTTCTGTGCTGTAGAGTTATCCAATCAGACTGCATATTTGAGTCAAGTGATAACTACTTTTTTGGTTACCTATAAAACAAGAAGGAAACATTTTGTTCTAAAAAGGAAGAAGCATGTTATAGTGTTAAGAGCAGTGAACTTAAAGCCATTAAGATCTACATTATCCAAAGACCTGTAGATAATGATCACACAAAAGAAGATGAAGAGAATCACTTTTCCCTATATAATTACCTGCTTTCTCCTTGCTCTTTGCTGTTTCTCTTTTGGAATTTATTTCACTTTAAGTGGCATTACAATATAATAAACTTTTCTCTTTGACTTGGAGATGGGTCTGAGTCTACAAATTCTTTTGAGAAACCTTATAATACTGGTTTGGAACCCCAACATTTTCTGGGTCCCTCTCAAACCCCAACAATTTGAGGGTACCATTGAACGCCAACAAGTGCATTGGCTAGACCAATGTGGCAAAATTCTGCAGACATGCATGTGAGATACACAGGATGGATGGACATGAATGAGTTATGGCCTTAGGAGGGAAAACCACTTTGGTGAAATCAAATCTTTTGGCATATTAGAGTCTTGCACAATATTTTACACATGGTAGGGTGGAGGTGGGGGCAAAATAGGGAAGGAAGAAAGTTTGTACTAAAAAATTCTAATATTCTTTGGAATTTTTATGTTCTATGAGTTCATGAGTATTTTAATTGCATTTGTCTTTTCCATTAAATTAATTTTTTTTTTGATAAAGGAATTTATTTTATGTCTCACTTCTAATAGAGTCATGGGCTCATTGAAGGGAAGGGAAAGTGTTTTAAAGGTCATTTAGGTTAATATCATAATTTTATAAATGAGGAAACTGAGACCAAAAGTGGTTAAGCAATTTATTCAAAATCATACTGATAGTAATGGTCATCTGAGATACAAATTCAGGTCCTATGGCTATATGTCCAACATTTTAAACACAGGTCTCTTTTCAATGCATGCTGGCTTTCAAAGTAGGAAGTCAATTGAAAGTACTGCTAGATAAACTTCCAAAACTTATCTTCATAAAAAAAGCTGTTAAAGTTCCATAGGAGGTTCTGGGATATAATGCTTAAAAACCATGAAGCTTTTTTGGCATTAATTTAAAAAAAACTTTTTAAAAGGGAAAAAAAAATCCTTTAATGAAGCTTAGCAATTTTATTTTGAGTGTAGCCTTCTGTAAGTGTTCCACAGCATTTTTATGGAACAAATTAACTCTAATTCTTATTATGAAAAAAACCTACTAAAACACATCATTTAAATAACATTGAGTTATGGGTCTAATATATATGAAATCTATGAACTGGTGCCTGCCATAATATATAATGCAGGTCATGTCAGATATGAATTCTTTGAGTACAGTATATTAGACAATTTGACAACAGAAATAATATTTATTATAAAGAATTTGTTGATTTTTAACAAAAAAACTTTAAAATTAAGATTTTTTCTTGATTATTTGGTAAGAAGAAAGGAGAAGAAATAATTAAAATTGTGACACTGCTTAGACACAAAATTTGAAAACTCAGCATCATCTTGTAAGGATTAAATTCTGCTTGTCACATATCTCTGAGTTTTTCATTTAAAAGCTGTGGCATTTAACCTGATTTATTCTTGTAGATCATTAACTGCTGAATATTTATAGTCAAATTTTAAAATTTACTTTAAGAAAATCACTTTACAGTTACTGTAAAACAGCCTGTCTAAAACAATATTTAAGTTCACAGATTATCAATCCTCTTATTACAAACTAAAGAGCAAAAATGTAATAAAATTACTGTTATTCCATAGTACAATTATATTTTTTCAAAGAGGGAATGGGAATACACATACACATATACGAAATGGTCTAACTAGAATAATTAATCATCAAATTTTAACAACTCTAATGTCCTTTGATTTTGTGGTTTAAAAGTACCCAACCATCTTTCTGCATCAGTATAAAAATGGAAAAATAAAAATGAAAACAAAGACATGAATTGTATGATCTCTCAAAGTCACTTTTAGACAAATTATTCTACATATGAATATTGATCCTTTGAATGGAATAATTTTGATGGGATTATTTTGATGTAAATGTTGAGTCAATATAAAAAGAAAACACACACACTTAAATACACACACACACATACACACACACACACATACACACACACACAAACTCCACTATAAAAAGGGCAAAAATATGCACGATTAGGTTGTAACTGAAGCATGGAATGCAAAATGCAAAACTTAAAGCTTTATTTTTTATTGACTGCTTAATATCTCAAATTCTCATAATGGGACAAAAAGACACAATATTATTAATGGGTTGAAAATTCAGATTGGCTGAATGAAAAAATGTCAAAGGACATCTTTGGTCCTTTGCACCAAAGGAAATATTTAGTTCTTTTATTTAAAAAAATACAATTTCTTTTAATGCAGATAACTAAATTTTAAGATTCTTGAAAATCAATCAATCAATACCCTTTTTAATAAGAGCCTATAGTGCCAGACACTTTCCATAAAAAAGCAAATTTGAACTAAACCATTTGAGTCATAGATTCTGTGTTTAAAGGAATTCCTCAATGTATTTAATAGAGACCTCATTTTATAGCTAATGATATCTTTATTCCAATGTCAAAAATGGATGATAATAAAGATATTATTATCAATAATATAATTGATCATCAATAAACCTTGTCCTTTATTACATCAAATCATGCTGAAGGAGTAATTTAAGAGACATTGTGGTTTCTATGTCCAAAGTATATAATTTAGGTATCTAATGGACAATGTAGACAAATAATTTTTATTTTATTGAAGACATATAGAAAATTTCCTATATCTTACAAAAATTGTGTAGTTCTAAATGGAATATAGGCTAGCACATTGATTTTTAAAGGTCATGTAATTATTTTTTCAATATGAAAAATATTGAATCTGTCATGTGATAAATCAATAAATAATATATTTTACAGAAATAAAATATATATGAAGCAAAAATAATTCTATCACAAACTGATATAAAAATAATTTATAAATTTGCTTTTGGTAAATATAAGAAATTTTAAAAATAATTGGAAACACTGTTATGAATGTGTGTTTCTGAGTTTCTTTCTTTCTTTTCTTTTTTTTTTTCTAATTGTGGTATGCTAATCTATCTTAGCTTTGAGAAGTCCCTTAATATATCTGACATTGTACTTTTGCTGGGCCATCTGCAGAATTCAATTATCATGTCAAGTCTTTAATGATTATGGCCAGCAAAACTAATCAGATTTAAATATGCAATATAAAGTAAAATCTACCCCTCATATTTAGTGAAAAGTAAGTTGATTTTTTTTTTTTTTGCCTACAGAAAAGAGAAATCTATGTCCAATGTGCATTTCTTTTGTATAATTATTCATCTTGGCAAAATGGACATGTAGAAATATATCCTCATTTTAATTCTCTTTTCCTGCTACATTTAATATAAGAATTACTTAGCATAATTGTAGTAGCAATACTATAGTTGAGTATAGTTAAAAGTCCAATACCAAATCAAGTTTAAGTCTCATATAGAGCTTAAAATTTGGCTTTTCAATTTCACCAGAGGCAACAACTTCCCATGCAGTGTTTCTGAATGGGAATGAATTTTTATGACCACATTTAGGTTAAATCTCTTTGGATGAACATAGGTAATAAAATGAAATTCTTGACCAAGGAAAAATGAAAAGCTTATGCAACCTCAGTTTTGAATTGCCTAACAACAACAACAACAAATATATTCTATCAATAATCCACACATGCCAGGCTTCTACTAAACCTAAATGGCTTCTAGGGAACAATTCTGAGTTTGTCATTTAAATTATTTATAAATTAGGGTTTTTCTAAGCAGACTATGTTTCAAACTGTTAGGCAGAAATGAGTTCTTCAACAATCAAGTCTAGTAGTACCAAACATTAGTGGTATCAAAAAGTCTGACATTACACTTATCAGTCAGCCCCTTTCAACCCAGCCTTGCCCTTTGCACTACCTTGTGAAAAAATAATAATGGTTTAGAATATGTCATTGGACCATTGGGACACCACTGCTGAACCTAGGAATGTGTTAGATTTAAATAGCTAATGTTTATCTTCTCTAAGCATACAATAACTTTTGTGAAATAGATATGGAACATTTCTATTAACCATTTACTTGCAAATAAACCCAGAGAGAAAGTGAAATACCCTATATTGCCCCTTTTCTCAAGGAACAAGTGCAAATTCATATATGTACTCAGATCTCACTCATGCTGGTCTTCCTCTTCTCTGTACTTTTTATGCACAGATAGTCAATACTGTTTAATTTAGAGAACTGCAGAATTTTTGAACTAGGAGGAATTAGTGAGGCAATCTAGTCCAGAGGTTTTTATCTGGAATCTGAAAACTTAAAAATATTAGATAACTATATTTTGATATAATTGGTTTCCTTTGTAATACTATGTATTTTGTTTTATGCATTTAAATATGTGTATATGTATATGTACATATATATATATATTTTTTTTTTTCCTGAGAAGAGATACATAGGTTTAATAGATTATTGCCAAAGGAATCCAGGATAGAGAACAAATTAAGAAGTTCTGACTTAGACCAACTTATTATGTTTTATGGATAAGGTACTGAAATACTTTAAGTATTTCTTGTTCAATGTAACTCATCCAGTGACAGTCAGAAAAGAATTCTACCTTTTAGTACTATTTTCATTGGTTCACAGTAATATATAGAAGAACTCTAGCTCATGTAATTTTTGACTTTCCAACTAGGTCATTGGATAAATAAAAAAGAATCATGTATCACCTGTCTGAGGCTTTGTTATATGTCAGAACCATATTACATGTGTGAGCTTTGTCACTGAACCTCAATTTAAACTCCAAGAGCAGAAAGACATGTTTTTCCTTCCTACTCTCATTCTACTTCAGCATGAAGCATTCTCCTGGACCCATATTTTGGGCATCAAATTATATATACACACACATATAATTTGAGAATCCATATGTACATGTATGCATGTATATACATAATTTGAGAATATATGTGTCTATAAATACATACATATATGTATATACACACCTCTCTTTATTTCATTCATAGAATGTATAGGGAACTCACATGTCTAGAAATCTCCTTCCTTAAAATATCAGTGCAGATAGGTGACTTAACTACAATGTATAGCCTTAGAGACTTGCCTGGGGGCACAAAAATATGACTTCTTCAATGATACTTCCTTCAGTGATACTACCTATAATATATACATTACACATTGGACCTAG
Organism: Sminthopsis crassicaudata; assembly: GCF_048593235.1. Lineage (NCBI taxonomy): Eukaryota > Metazoa > Chordata > Mammalia > Dasyuromorphia > Dasyuridae > Sminthopsis > Sminthopsis crassicaudata. The sequence continues at coordinate 94,649,496 of NC_133618.1, forward strand.
GAGCTCCATTTCCATAAACTGAGATCCAGTTTCTAGAGCAATTCTCTAAATGTTGAATCCTTTTTAAAGAAGACTATCATGAAAATATCAGGGAAATTAGGTGTATCTATTGTACTCTTCACATAGATAGGAGATTTTCTACTTATGAAAAGGAGGAGAGTGGGAGAGAGAAAGGTCTTGACATACAGAAAAATCCTTTAAACACTTAGCAGGAAAGGAACTCCATGAATAAAATATAGTATTATATTATTAATGCCACCACTCAAGCTCTCTGAAGATTATACATATACAATTTTCTTTGGGAAGAACAGGAAGATATACATATGTACAAAAACACTAAATTCACTATAATGAATTTTAAAATTACTTTAAACCATTTTAAAAATGTATCAAGCTTGTACAAGTTGCTTTTATTTTTAAAACAAAGCTTCTGCATCCAGGTAATGATTTTCTACCAAAAAAAAAAAAGAATATATGTGGATCAGTAGAGATATTTCTTCTATTAAATACATAGTTGCATATAAGATATCTTAGCAGTACAAAATTTAATTGCTTTCTGCTCCTGAGAAACTAATTAATAATATGCACCAGGGACAGGATTGGAGAAAAAAATTTGGTTTTTGCATTTTAAAGCATGTGGCAAATCCACAGTTGATCTAGATGCTTTTTTTTTTTTTTTAATAGAAATGCATCCCGAATTTCTCTAGTGGCTACTTCATTTGATTTATGCTGAAGGCCCTTTCAAAGACAGAAAAAAATTTTTTTTTGAAAACCCAGTCAGTAATGGATAAATTTAATAAGCAAACATTCTGTAAACACTACAATATATAATAATAACTAGTTAAAGATTTGAGCTGTTTTAAATATACATATTATGAAATTTTTATTTATATAGCATCAGCCTAAGCCAAGCCCAGAGGGCAGGTGTGGCAAAAACAGGCTTTGATACAAAAAAAAAGTGATTAAGGATTAAAGAACAACCACAAATGGATGTGGGGTTTAATGACATAAAAAATTACTCATCTAGGTAGTGCTAAAGATAGAATGCTAGACTGAAATAAGAAGGATCTGAATTCAAAACTTGCTTCAGATATATATGATTGTGAAATACCTATTCAAAACACTTCAATTGCTTCCCATACTTTCAGGATCAAATGCAAATAAACAAATAGTAAATACTCTGTTTGGCATTTAAAACCCTTTATAACCTATTCCCCACCTACCCTTCCAGTCTTCTTATACTTCACTTCCATCCAAAGACAAAGACTTCCTGACTATTCCAGAAGGAAGTTATTTCAGAAGAAATATTTTTTCTAGCTGTTCCCCATGCTTGAAAAGCTCTTTTTCCTCTTGGAGTGACTTTCCTTGCTTACTATAACTCCCAATTAAAATCCTACCTTCTATAGGAAGACTTCCCTAATACCTCTTAATTGCAGTACTATCATTTGGTTAATTATTTCTTATAATACTCCTATATTCTTGTATATAGTTTGCTTTGCATATTTTTGTTTGCATTTTGGGTCCCTCATTAGATTTTAACCTAATTGATGGCAAATGTGGTTTTTGTTTTTGCTGTTGTTTATTGGTAAAAAAAAATAAAAATAAAAAGCACATACTGTCTATTCACATTTCTCATCTGTAAAGTGAGGATAGTTTAATAGTATCTGCATAAATCTACATAAATGTGACAATAATTGCAAAATGCTTTGAAAACCTTAAAATACTATATAAGTATTAGTTATTGTTATTGTTACTTTTAATCTCACTGATGTGGATACACTCACATAATAAAAACTTCAAATATATGCTAGAAGACACAATCTAATCCTTGTAAGTCTTCTAAATTTTTTTTTAACCTGCTACACCTTTTTGCCTGAGAAATTTTTACTTGATCTCAAATATAGAGATATATAAGGTAGACATGCAGATCAAATACTTACTGATAATAAATAATAATTTTGTGAGCCCCACGTTCAATTGTGAGACCTCACAGGGGGTTGAGAAGATGGGACCTTGAGAGATATTAATCTTGAGGTCAATACACATAAGAGAAGATTTCAAATTTAATGTATTTCACTCCTGAAAGGCCTAAAAGAGTTAAAAAAAGAGGAAAACAATTCTTTATTTTAAGGAAGAACTACATTGTGCTGGTCCATGGGTCACAGTTTAGAGGAGGAGCCTGCATACCAGTATTCAAGATCAATTAATCAAATAACAGGTATTTATTAAGAAGTTACTATATACTGGGGAGTCTGCTAGGTCTCGTGACTATAAACACAAAAAAGAAAACAGTCTCTATCTTCATGGACATCATATAGTAATAGGAGAAGAATTATATATATTCTTAAGCATATATATATATATATATATATATAAGCATATATGAACATATCTATAATTATGTAGAAAGTGGGCATTTACAGATTCAACAAAACATTCCATTATTTCACAAAACAAATTAATACAAGAAGAACTTTTGGGGAAGGTGGTACCATCTGTGAAAATCAGAAAAGCTTTTTCAGAAAGGTAGCTGGTGGACAGTCCACTAAGCCTGGATTCAGGAAAACCTGAGTTCAAATTCTGTTTTAGACAATTACTAGCTATATGATCCTAGGCAAATCAATTAACTTCTGTCTGTATTAATTTCCCCAATAGTAGAATAGGATAATGAGAGTAACTGCTTCACTAGATTGTTTTAAGGATCTAGTGAGATACTTATAAAGTGCTTACTACACTGCCTGACATATCTGGTGCTTAATAAATATTTGTTTCCTTGCTTTATGCAGAAGGTTTGACTTGAGCTGATTTTTGAAAGAATAAGGGATTGAAGGAGGTGAATGCTGAGGTAGGAGTGCATTGCAATCATGGACATCAGACTGTTCAAAGGTCTTTGAACAGACTCAGAGATAAAAGATGAAGGCTTTTGGATAAAGAACAACAAGACCAGTTTGTCTAGACTATAGGACAATCTAGTGGGATTAAGGTAGTGGTGTTTGTCCTTCTCGAAGAGGGCCATGACATCAGGAAAATGATGCTCAAGCATGCAAGGAAAAAGTGAAGGAGGACTATGCAAAGTCACCTTTCTCACTTTTTCCTCCCAAATTAAGATACAATGAAATTGGGAAGGTAGGTGGGAGCCAGGTTGTAAGGGGCTTCAAACAATATCATCTTGGAAAGGATTGTTTAAAGATTCATCATTTTTCATTTTAAAAACAGTTAACAACTATACACATCTTCACATAAAATATGATAATATTCATGACAATAAATTACTCAAATATCTCAAATCTATATAAATAGAAATATTAATAGCAATATGGTAATTTGACCTTGATATGATTATAATAATGATATTGATTTGGCAAGATTTCATTATAACATATCTGTATAAATCAAATAAATAGATTGCATTTAGTATGAGCCAAACATCTTCAGCAGGAGATAATTTGTGTGTTTATCATCTGCTTTGGGGAAATGTGCCTTGATAGTTATAGAAGCAAATGGAGCTACTGTTAAAAACAATAAATATGACCCTCTAGCTACAAAACTGCAGAAACATTAAAAAGAACAAAGCAAACTCTTTTAAAGACTTATTTTAAATGTCACCACAATGATAAATTATTGATTTCCACATCTAAAATTAATGTTTTTACTCAGAAAAACTTTTTTTTCTAACAATATATAACTTAATTTGTTAATTTATTTGAGCTTTTTTTGTTTTTTCTCTAAGAATTCCTAGTGTTTAACAATATGACCATAGGCAGGGTTATACTTATCCTAATCCCTACCTCAGGAATCTAAATAAAATTTAAAATTTCTTCTATCTTCTATTAATGGAAACTTTATGAAAGGCAAAGGATAATGTCTCGGTGCAAATGAGCTCATTTCTTCATTATTCTTCTTCAATGTGGCCAGAGCATCATTCCATGTACTTCTATAATTGATATGCAACCACTGCACTGGTTTCTTTGTGGGAAATACAGCTCATTCCTATTAGTAGCGTGCAATACCTTCACTACCAAGCCCTATGAACACTGATTGTGAAAATAATTTAGGTAGTTGAAGAGGCTCAAAATTTGATACAACTCAGTGATTTAGGAGGTGGGGGTATAGTAGGAGGAGAGAAAAGACAAGAGGGGGATGTCATACTATGTTGAAGAAAGAACATCTTTCTAGTTCGAACAAAGCTCTAATAGTTCTCTTTTGAATAATAAAAACAGTCATCCACATGCCGACACACAGGGATTTTATTATCAATTGTCACACACAGTAGTTTTATTAGTACCTATTCAAGACTAAGCTAATTTAAAAGTACTTGAAACCTTAGGCACATGCTTTTAAATGAAAAAAAAAAGTTCAAAAAGGTTTGCATCATATACTTCCTACTATGAATAATAATAGTGAAAAAAAGCTAGACTTCTCTTCAGTATCAAGACACATTCATCAACATGCCAGGGGCTTGAATTAATATCTCCTTTTATGTTCTTCTCAGGCACCATCAATATGCACTAGCTTATCGCAATCCTTACCATATACATTTTCTTTTTGGACCAATCTTAACTGCTTAAAGACTCAATGTTTTAATATTGTCATCTTTGCTCTTAGGTTCTTCTCAATTTTCTCCTTTAATTAAAAAAGAAAGTTAGGTAAAGATGTCTTCTAAATGCTTACAATAATCACCAAAATGTAGTATAATATGCAATGTTAACCAAAAACCTGAGCAATTTGGGAAACTATAACTTGAGAAAAGAGTTATACAAAGAAATAGATATAAAGGTCTGGGAAAAGGGAAAGGGTAAGATAAGGTCAGTGAGAACTAAGAGAAACGTCTCTTTCCAGTCACTCCTACAGATAGACATGACTACAAATATTTGAAACTCTTTTCTCCTCATAACAAGACACTAAAATATTAGTGTGTGTGTATGTGTGTGTTTTTTGTTGTTGTTGGTTTTTTTTTTGTTTGTTTGTTTGTTTTTATGTTGTGGTCTTGATGAGAGCGATAGCCCCTTTAAGATTCCTTGTTTGATCTACAACTTCCTTTGGGACTGACCTTTGATTTACAAGATCTGGTCAAAACCACCCTTTTGTATTCTAAAGGGAAAAATCCAGATCTGAGCCAGTTTGGGCTTGTACCCATCCCCCACTGGATCTGAGCTGGCTTGGATTTTCTCAATCTGCTCAGGTTTCCCCAAAACAATTTCTTCCTTATCTGAAAAGCCCGCCAAGAATTTGCCCACTACTCTAGGCTTCTTGAAGCAGATAAAACAGCCAAGGTGGAATCATCCCTTGGCGGAGAATTGAAAGATGCCAGCAACCATGCTTTTGCATCAGAGACTCTCTGTCCCACCACTTATGGTGTATTTCTTCCTCTTTCTAATGCCTTTTACTAACCAGACTTTAACCTTGCTTCCAAACCCTACAACAAATCTCTTTTTATCAATTAGGTTTTCGGGTCTGTAAATTCCTTTACAGGGGACTCTTGCCACCACTAGACCTGATTTACTTTGTATCCTTGCGCCGAATCCAAAGGGGTCACAGGAAAGCCCCATGTGACTCCCTGTACCCCAATCCTGTCACTAGACTCAATTAATCCTAATTTTAATGAGGTATAAATCTCATCATTAGGTATTTACCTCATCAGTCTATTTTGGAGCCTTTTCACCTTTTCTCAGAAGAATATTTTCTAGTATATTAAACAATGCATAAAATAAAAAGGAAACCAATTACACAGAAATACAGTTCCAAAATATTTTTTAAAGTTTATGGACTTTAGTGAAGAACTCTTCTTTAGCAATATATGAATATTTGGATCCTTTGTAAAAAAAGCCAATCAGACTGTAATTGTTCAGATTCTACGATGTACACTAGGAGGTAGAATAATGAAGACAGGTCAATGATTTCTTTCATGATTCAGTCTTTTAGAAGTGACTAGAATTTCCCAGTCATATACACACAAAAAAGAAAATACAGTTTTATACATACATGGACAAATTTTGGATCGCTTCAAAATAATGCAAAGAAAAAATTCTTTTTCTTTTCAAATGAGACAGCTAGTTGTTAAAGAAGGGAGATTTCAATTTCTTTTGCATTTTTCCATTTCAAGTAATCCAGTTTGAGCAGTTAGTAAATAAACATTTATTAAACACCTATTATGTGCTAAACATTGTGCTAAGCCATAGAAATACAAAAAAGTGGGGTGGTTGGATGAAAGACAATTTCTAACCCCAATCACATCACATCATATCTAATGGGATGGACAACAAACAAATATTTAAAAGCAAGCTATGTGCAGAAGAAACATAAGCACACAGAACTAACTTGTTAATTAAGTAATTTCTACAGAATATTAAATATATAATACAAACAACTTTTCTTCCAAAACAATATTTGCTTAAGGAGATTTTAAAAAAATAGTTCTTTTAAAAATGAACTAATAACAAAATGTCAGGAGAAGAATTTACAGTTTATTCTTTTAGATGGCCAAGTAATATACTGGATAAAATGTTAGACATTGAGTTAAGAAAATCTAAGTTTAAAATCCTCTTTCAAACATATATTATCTGTGTGATTCTAGGTGCCACTAGACATCTTTTAGCCTAAGTTTCTTCATCCATAAAATGGATATAACAATAGCCATTTTGTCACCCAGGGTTGTTTGAAGATCAAATGAGCTGATCTATGTATATGCTATTTGTTATTATTCTTTTAGATAATGATAAACTACTGAAAAATTTGAGGGAGTAACATATATAGAGAGCCAGAGTTCCCATAGTGGGGAACCCTGGGTGAAGTGGTATAAAACCCTTTACTCCAGTAAAAGAAACCCTACTCACAGTGGTCTGGTTCAGCTCCCCATCTCCCCTAAGGGCTCTCAACCTTCCTGAGAAGTCATGGGATTGTGCTGTAATTAAAGCAGAGTGATACTAAGTGGCAAAGAGACATCTACACATAATAGCAAGTTGTTTATGTGATCCCACATGTGCAATATAAAGTTAGCCATGTACTATAGTTATGCAAGAGAATTTGGAATAAATGGACTCCATGTTTGACCATCCACATGAGTCCTGCCTCTTCTCTCCTCTACTAACACCAAAGACTCAGGCTGGTATTGAGATCTTATAGTGAGCTTGTCCGGACATTAAACATAAAGCTATTTAAAGTTTTAAGATGATTTATCTGGAGATAATATAAAGAGGAAATTCAGAGTGTGTTGGACTAGTGGCATAGAGACCAGTTATTGGTGACAGAGAGCATTACCCTGTATTTGTCTTAGTTAAAACCTTTATTTTAATTTTAACCTGGGGATTAAAAGTATACTTGTCCATTTTTCAATTGATAAGTGGTCAAAGGATATGAACTGACAATTTTCAGATGAAGAAATTAAATCCATTTCTAGTCATATGAAAAAATGCTCCAAATCACTATGAATTGGAGAGGTACTACTTTGAGGTACTATTTCACACCTCTCAGATGGCTAAAATCACAGAAAAAGAAATGTTGGAGGGGATGTGGGAAAACTGGGACACTAACACAATTTTGGTGGACTTGTGAACTGATCCAACCATTCTAGAGAACATATTGAGCTATTCTGGAAGGGCTATCAAATTATACATACCCATTGACCCAGCAATGTCTCTATTGGGCCTATATCCCAAAGAGATCATTAAAAAGGGAAAAGGACTCACATGGGCAAAAAATGTTTGTAGCTGCTCTTTTTGTAGTGACAAGAAACTGGAAACTGAATGGATACCCATCAGTTAAGGAATGGCTGAATAAGTTATGGTAAATGAATGTAATGGAATATTATTGTTGTATAAAAGATTATCAGTAAGTTGATTTCAGAGAGGCCTGGAGAGATTTACATGACCTGATGCTAAATGAAGTAAGTAGAACCAAAAGAACATTATACACAGCAACAATAACATTATGTGATGAACAACTGTGATGGACTTAGCTCTTTTCAACAATGAGATGATTTAGGTCAATTCCCATAGACTTGAAATGGAGAGAACCATCTGCATTTAGAAAGAGAACTATGGGGATTGAATGTAGATCACAATGTTGATCATAGTATTTTCATTTTTTCATTATTGTTTTTGTTTGCTTGTTTTTTTTTTTTCCTTTCTCATTTTTCCCCTGATCTTTCTTGTGCAGCATAATAAATGTGGAAATACATTTAAAAGAATTGCATATGTTTAACCTCTATTGAATTGCTTGCTATTTGGGGGGAGGACTGAGAAAGGAGGAAGAAAAATATGGAGTACAAGGTTTTGCAAGGGTGAATGTTGAAAACTATCTTTGCATGTATTTTGAAAAATAAAAAGCTATTAATAAATATATAATAAAACAAAGACAAAAACATTTGTATTATCAATCTCAAAGGGCATTGGGTTTGGGCTTGAAAAAAATTCAAAATTCACCTCTAAAACTTACTAATGATGTGATCCTGGATAGATCAACTGATTTCTATGTGGCTCTGATGGGGGTGTGAAACTGTGTTCCCTTTAATCTGTAAAATTAATCACTCTGAAATTGTGTCCCCTTTTGATCTGCAAAAAAAAGAGAGTTTGGGGTCTCCCAGACTCTGGTGAGTCTATGTGAGAGAGCATATCCTCCTGGCTGAGCTTTTCTAAGGCAAATCACCTAACTGATCTTTTGGGGATGCAGACTCTTTTCAGGAAATTCCAAATTTCAGAAGCCTTCAAAGTGATTTCCATTCAATTGGAGATTGAGGCCTGGGGACTTAGGCTTTCTTTTCAACTTGAAACCTGAGCCGCATGATTCCCTATTAAAGGGCAATTTTAAACTCATTTCTTTGCAGATTGTCTAAAGTAGCATGCTTTGGCTTTTTAGCATAGCTGCCAGGATCCTGCCTGCTATGAAGACATTCTCTTCTCAGGGCCAGCCTGACTTTGCTACTAGGAAGTCAGTCTCCTAGCAAAGTTGACTTCTTATCCAACAATACACTTCCATTTTTGCCACTTAAAACTCTTAAGGTTCGTGAATCCTTTCACTTGCGCCAACCAAAAGGGGATTCCCATAACTCTCTGACTGCCACTAGAACCCCATCAACTCCATCACAGACAGTTAGTAGAGGAATTTCCTAAACTACAGAACTTTATGTATTTGTAGCATATGATCAAGCAGCATGCCAAGACATAAGGAAATGCTAGCAGACAGTTGCAGAAATGCCATTTTAATCATTGCATTTATACATGTTTTGCATTGATGATATTTTATTATTTCTTTATTTGATGGTATCTTTTTTCTATAGTTCCAACAATATCATGCCAAACATGATAATTGATAAAAATGTTATTTTTAAAAAATGTTTTTCTATGCAAACAACAAAACTCAATTTGTATCAGGTTATATGAAATATTTTACGCAGACCTGAACACCAGTTGGAGTAAACTTAAACATGCCTTTTAATAACTAAATGGTTTAATATTTAACTGGGCTATCTACGAAAGTAAGAAAATAAGCTTCTGATTAGGCAGTAATACACAGAAGGGGATATGATAGTATGCAGTATGCCCATCCTACATCTAGCATCTATTACTAAGAATGGCCTCCTATATAACTGGATGCATATATTTTAGATATCTTTTGCTGGATGAAATGCAATATTTTCAAAAGTTTTATTCATTTTCATTTGGCATAATTTCTTTGAAAAAACTTCATGTCACTTGATTTTATGTCTAATTCATTTTTGCTTTGTTTAAAAGAAAAATATTTATTCAACTAGATTGTTAAACGTATATATTATTTTTAAACCAAATTTAATTAAAAATCATAACTTTTTTAGCCAGTTTGATTAATTTTCAACCACAACCTGATATGGAGAGAACAAAGAATTAATTAAAATAATCCAGAAGTGACAGACAAGATTTGCTGGTTGAAGAGCAAATATGGAAGATCAGGAGAACATTAAAGATGATGCTGAAATAGTTGGCATTGAGGAAAAAGAACATTTCAGTGACCAAAATGATTAGTTTGAAGTGATATAACAACTATAAATATAATAAGAAGAAACTTAGCCTCCATTAGAGGTTCTTGGTTTTTGTTTCATGACATGGAGGTCTTTGGCAGTTCAGTGAAATACTTTTCTTTCCCAGAATTTTTTTTTAATTCATAGTTGAAGAATATATTAAATTTCAACTAGAGGTTAGTGAAAATAAAGCCATACTCTAATATATAAGAAGTCAAGCCAATTTCCAATTGATAAATGGTCAAAGGATATGAACAGACAATTCTCAGATAAAGAAATTGAAACTAGTTCTAGTCATATGAAAAGATGCTCCAAATCACTATTGATCAGAGAAATGCAAATTAAGACAACTCTGAGGTACCACTACACACCTGTCAGATTGGCTAGAATGACAGGGAAAGGTAATGCAGAACATTGGAAGGGATGTGGGAAAACAGGGACACTGATACATTGTTGGTGGAACTGTGAATAGATCCAGCCATTCTGGAGAGCAATCTGGAACTATGCTCAAAAAGTTATCAAACTGTGCATACCCTTTGATCCAGCAGCGTTTCTACTGGGCTTGTATCCAAAGAGATCTTAAAGAAGGTAAAGGGACCTGTATGTGCAAGAATGTTTGTGACAGACCTCTTTGTGGTGGCCAGAAACTAGAAAGTACGTGGATGCCCATCAATTGGAGATTGGCTGAATAAATTGTGGTCTATGAATCATATGGAATATTATTGTTCTGTAAGAAATGACCTTTCAGAAAGGCCTGGAAAGACTTACATGAACTGATGCTGAGTGAAATGAGCAGGACCAGGAGATCATTATATACTTCAATATATACAATATTGTATGCTGATCAATTCTGATGAGCATGACCCTCTACAACAATGAGATGAACCAAATCAGTTCCAATAGAGCAGTAATGAACTGAACCAACTACACTCAGCGAAAAAACTCTGGGAGATGACTATGAACCACTACATAGAATTTCCAATCCCTCTATTTTCATCCTCCTGCATTTTGGATTTCCTTCACAGGTTAAATGTACACTATTTCAAAGTCCGATTCTTTTTGTTCAGCAAAACAACTGTTTGGTCATGTATACATATATTGTATTTAATTTATACTCTGACATATTTAACATATATTGGTCAACCTGCCATCGGGGGGGGGGGGAGAGGAGGGGAAAAATTGGAACAAATGTTTTGGCAATTGTCAATGTTGTAAAATTACCCATGCAAATATCTGTAAATAAAAACTATTAGATATGAAAAAAAGAAAGAAAATAGTCATAATTTTTCTTTCCATATAACTTCATAGATCACCTGAAATCTATTCATTGATTCCTTGGTTGTAAAGACCTCAGGTTAAGAACTTTAGTTTAGGTATAACTCTTACTTCTAGATTTGCATAATAATATTAGCTGTACAATTAACTCGTGTGATCCTGAGACTGCTAAATGTCCCAGTAGCTAGAGTATTGGGTATGGCATTCAAGAGTCATAATCTTGCCTGAGAAAGTTATTTGTAATATAATCCTCAGTAAATTATTTGAATTCTGTCCTCCCTAGTTTCCTCATTTGTAAAATTGAGATAATAATAAATAGCATCTACCATCCAGGGTTCTTGTGAGAATGAAATGAAGTAATATTTACAAAACATTTTGCAAACCTTTAAACAATACATAAACATTACCTAACTGTTAAGTCATTTATCTTTTGCAGACATCCATTTCCAAATTAGTAAAATGAAGGAAAAGGATGGAGATAGATAATCTCATAAAGTTCTCTTCAGCTCTAAAAGTTTATGAATCAAGTCTGTGTCTTTTGGGTCTTTAATAGTATCACCATGTAACATTCTCTTCAACAATTCATTCAGGATTATTGTAAATGTCCTTTTTTCATACCTGAAAGGAAATTAATTATTCTGGTTTTCCCTTAGCTATATTCCCTCTGAAAAATACAGATAGCATAGGCCCTGAAGTATTTCAGAAAAAAATGTCCTTTTGAAAGCAGCCTTCAGATTGGGCAACTACATTCCTATAACTCCCATTTAGCTAGAATTTGACAGACAACACAAACTGCTCTTAAAAGAATCATCTTTCAGATAAAGACCACCAGACTTAGACTTAACCTAAAAGATGGATTGAGTTTGAAGAAATGAAAATCTAATGATGCCATTCCACAGGTTTCCATGCATTTCATTAGGGCCAACAGAAAAGCAGATCACATTTATCCTAAACTCTTATCCCCAGTTTCTCATACTGTCCCTTCTCCTCTGTTTTCCAGCAATGAAAGAGGAAAAAAGTAGAGTGACTAATTTATTTATTTTAATATTTCTTTAATGATAAATCTGCTATTACATTTTGAAAGCAATTTATAATCTGTCTTGAAAAAAAGTAAAGTAAATTTTAGTGGATGAATCTTAACTTGTGTCTCAAAAAAGAATGCAAATGTTTCTAATAATGATTATAATTGATGTGCCTGCAGATGACATTTTCCTTTAAGATATTTGAGTTCTCTTGGGGAATACAGGTACAAACATTCAAAATTAAACTTTGATGCAATTAATAATTGAATTAATCCTTATCAAATACATAAGCTTCTAATTTTTAAAAATAAAACTCTCCAGACATTTTATCATTATCAATATGCTTATGTAATACTATTTGCTTTTAGCCAATCTGGAATTTTGCTTTTACAGAGAAGGGGAGGCTTTACTTACAAAATTATTAATCTACAATCTGTGGAGAATGGTGACACATATGAAAGAGATACTTCTTTGTAAATCAAGATTCTTTTTTGGAGAGGTGATGAAAGTGGGGAAGGTCTGAACCATTTATAATTTTTTCAGTATAGAGAATTCCCAATGTGGAAAGTATGTCCAACAGTGATGATTAACAGTCCAACTATAAAGCTAGAGATATGCCCAGAGCATGGAGATATTAACTGATGTGGTAATATATGTCAGAGAACATAAATATCTTCCCAACTCCAAGGCCACTTTTTATCTCCTATGTCATATTATCCTTTAAAAATTATCTTTTAGATATTGTCTTTTAAGAGATCAATCAGTAGCATTTATTTTAAGTGCTTGCTATGTATCTAGTATTAGAGTAGGCAATCAAGATTCAAATATAAAAACAAGATAATCTTAGTTCTTCAAGAACCATGTTGTATTGAGGACAGGGAAGGGTGATATAATTATTTAATTAATTAGGAAATATCAGATGCCTCTCCTAAACACATTAAATATAAAAGATGTAAGCATTGATAACTAGGGGATTTAGAAAATAGGGATTCAGGATCAGGGAAATCAGAGTATTTATGTATCTCAGAATCTCATTTCTGCTACTAATAGGCTGTATAATCTTAAATAAGTTGCTTAGCATGTCTAGGACTCATTCTATTGCAGCGTGAGGGGGTGTGAACTTCATATCAACTAGATTCATGATTATGTACTAGACAAAATTTGCCCTTCATTTTCATTTATTTCTTTTATTAAAGTTTTACTTATCATCTATGTGACCCTGGATAATATCTCTTTCCCTTTCTGAGCCTGTTTTCTTATTTATTTAAATGGCTAGGGAATATTTCCATTATTGTTTAATTTTTAATTGATTATGCCTTTTCATATTGTTGGACATGGCTCCGAACTCTCAAAGTTTGTACCCAGAGAGCACAAGTCCATACAGATATTATCAATCTAAAAAGGCTTTAAATATGGGTCCAACAGAAATAACTACACCCAGAGAAGGAACACTGGGAAGTGAATGTAAACTGTTAGCACTACTGTCTATCTACCCAGGTTACTTATACCTTCGGAATCTAATACTTAATGTGCAACAAGAAAATGGTATTTACACACATATATTGTATCTAGGTTATATTGTAACACATTTAAAATGTATGGGATTACCTGTCATCGGGGGGGAGGGAGTGAAGGGAGGGGGGAATAATTTGGAAAAATGAATACAAGGGATAATATTATAAAAAATTACTCATGCATATATACTGTGAAAAAAATCCTAAATAAAAAAAATATGGGTCAAACTACAGATTTATGCTGGTTGCCCAGCATAGTACTGCCCCATTTCAATACAGAGCGGATCATTATCTAAAGATTGCCTTCCCAGAAATAAATGCATTTTTATACACACACACACACACACACACACACACACACACACACACACACACACACACACATATATATATACACATTATTCATATAAAACACATTTATATATAGTACATATATAAATATGTGTGTCACACATGCATATAACTAATCAATAAGGTTTCATTATAACTAAGGATTTTTGTGAATTATGACTTTTGTGAATTAAGATTTTTAAATGAATTGATTCAGGCAAAGTGTTTAAAGTTAGTTTGGGGTTAGTTGTTAAGAACCCAATTACAAATCTAGAATTAGAAGGAAACTTAGAACCCATACATCCCGCTCATTATGTAGATAATGAAGCTGAGGACCAGAGAAATTACATCACTTATTTTCAGTTACATAAGGTAAGAAGCAGCATTTAAGCCCTGAATAATTATTTAGATCACAGTAGTCAAACACATTTTTATAGGCAGTTCAGATCTAGAGAGACTGAGCCTAGATGTAAGGGAGCTTGTAGAAGGCATGGGAGTTATGGTCAATAATTTGAAGAGCTGTTAAGTGGAAGAGGATTTCAATTAATTTTTCTTGGCTCCAAAGAGCAGAATTTGGGATAGTAGATGGATATTGGAAGTTGCAAAGTAGAAAATTTTGGCTTGCTATAAGGATATAAAGAAAATCTTTCCAAACATGAAGGCTATTTTGAAGTAGAATGGACTGACTCTGTAGGTCACTATTTTCCCTTCTTGGAGACATTCAGACAGATATTGGATGACCATTTGCTAGGTCTAATTGTCAAGAAGGTGTTTGTTCAGGTATATCAGAGTTAGGACTAGATGGCCTCTGAGATTCCATCCAGCTTTGTGGTGTTTCTAGACCACAATAGCCTTTTACCTCAAACTGATTTTTTGCTTGTGAGGGATGTGGGGAATATTTAATGTCATTTGAAAAACCTGATAACAGACAATCCTGCAGATACACTGCAGCTCAAGCCCAAGCAAACTCTATATAAATGCCAATGATAATATAATGATGATAACATTTATTATTAAATGATTAGACCAAATATCCCACAGAGAAGCACAGATCCTATCATTACTTAAGAATATAAATAAGAGGATGAGTTTTTAGGTAGGAAAACAATCTGATTTTCACCTGCTTGAAACTGAGAATTTTTTCCCCTTGTGGTTACAAATAGGGGGCCTTTTTGCTATAAAAGCTTTCTCTCAAATGCCTAAGTCCAGCCCCAGGATAAGTAGTTAAGAGGCAAGGAGTCTTGTTTTCCTTGTATATAATGGAGTTTGCAATTTGTGCATTTAGCTAGATTTTGATTTTGTTCAAAATTTAAATCCAAATCATTCTGTGTTAAGATGAGACAAACTTCCAAAGCCTTGGTGACTTCGTTTTTATAATGAGGATAAGAATCCTTACAATACTTATAGCCTAATGATAGCAAAAATAAAGCACTTTGAAAATCTGAAAGGGGTATACAAAGGTGCTATTATTTCAATCCACATCAAAGACAATTATTGGAGTCTCAAATGATTGATAACTAGAAAAGAAGTTAGAGGTTTTTGTCCAACTTTTAAAATTTTACAGATGAGGAAATGGAAACATTTGTCATTTCCTCCCTCAAAATGACTTTTACATCCATCCACTTTTCTCCTATCATACAACCATAATATTGGTTCAAGATATCATTACCTCTAAATAAGGCTTTTTATAACCTTCAAACTATTTACCTCCCTCATTCCATTTCTATCATTAATTTAGCCTTCATAAAAATATGATTTACCATGTTACTCATTTACAGAATAAATTCCAATAGTTCCCTATGGCTTATAGGATTGAGTATAAACTGCTCTATTCTGGTCCCAAATTCTAGTTCAACTAAACTGTCTTTGTTGCTGCTCCTCACAGAGGATATCCCATGTCCTGTCTCTGTGCATTTATACTGGCTGCCCCCAGCCCCAGCTCAGATAAATGCTGTGTTTCCTTCATAATCCAGAATTTCAAAGCTCAAGCAGGACCTTTTACATAAAGCCTTCCTTATTCCTATTGGAGCATATTTTTCATGTTACCATGTTAGTTTTATCAATTTATAGATGTATATATTATTTTTCTTTACAAAATATAAGCTTCTCCAAGGCAGGTATTCTTTTTATTTTCTTTTTATCCATAGTTTTTATTGTAATGCCTGGTACATAGTGAGTACTTAATAAATTTTTTATTGTTGTAGAAGGTAATTGAACTTGAAAAAAAAACCCTGTGAGTTGAACATTTTAGGTATCATTTTCATTTCTCAGATGAGAAAAATGGCATTGAGAGTAATTCAGTCATCTGCCTATGGTTCTACAGCTTTCAAATGCAGTCCTTGGTGCTTGTATCCCCTTGTTTTAAGGAAACTTTTATTTTAGAAATTACTCAGATTTAGTGTGAGATTATGGAATCTGTAGATATTCAAGATATTTTTGGCACAGGACATTAGAATAATTTCTAATATTCAGTTCTAAAAGTCATATGAAACTGTGTCAATAAGAAGGAGTACTTGTATCCACCCACCCACCCACCAACTAACTAACCAACCCTGCTGCCCCCACACACATATAAACACAGATACACACACACACACACACACACACACACACACACAAACATACACACACTGAATGCCTTCTATGTAAAAGACACTTAGTTAGAGGATCCTTATGGAATAGAAATGACATAGAAGGAAAGTTTTTTTTAATGCCATTTCTTGGTGCTGAATTGCCTCATGCTTTTAAAGATTTGACATTTGCCTTCAAATTAGTACAGGAAACTGTAGCATGAAGCCAACTTTGCTATTTAACAATATCTCAGCCACAGTCAATTAACTGAATAGTTCAGGGCAGTCAGAAATGGTTTGCTTGTCTGAATATTTATAAATACTCTTTGTCCAATTAGCTAACTACTCTTTAAGATCAACGAGGCAGAAAAAAATAAAAAAAACGATGAAAGTGCCCTTTTAGTTAGAAGTTCAATGGTTACTTTTCACTTTGGACTTCTATCTGGACAATACTGCAAGGTTCTGTATGAATTGACACAGTTCCTGAGACCAGTTTGGCTACTGTAATATTTTATTAAGATATTCTTTAACTTTTTTTAAACTGAGAAATAGGCTTTCTTTCCCTTTTTTTAAAAAAAGAATTTTATTTATTTTATTCTGAACTTAAGAAATAAAACAAGTATTTCCATAACATAGTAGAATGGGAAAAATCTTGATTGTACATGAAGTTTGCACACAGTTTAGAAAATATTATCTTAAGAACAAATCTGGGTTGTTCTGATTTGTTTCACTTTCTCTCTTTCTTTCTCTCTCCCTCTCTCTGTCCCTTCCTTTCTTCCTTCCTTTTTATCTTTTGGTGAGACAGTTGCAGTTAATAACTTGCCTAGGATCACATAGCTAGTAAATGTCAATTATCTGAGGCTAGATGTGACATCAAGTCCTCCTGACTGGCCTCCTGGTACTCTATCTATTATGCTACCTAGTTGCCTCTTCTATAGGTTATCTTTAAAATAACCAATTTGCTACACATATTTGAGATTTATTACGTGTAAGTTCTATTTTCTTTTCCAAATATGTTGTTCTCAATCCTAATCCTCCTTGACTTCTCAGCAGCTTTTCAAAGTGTTGATCCTTTAGACACTTTCTTCTTTTTATTTTGGGACACTGTTTTCTTCTGGATGTCTTCCTATCTGTCTGATTAGTCATTCTCAGTCTTTGTCTATTATCTTCTCTCTCTTGTTGAGTAGATGTTCTATAAGTTCTAACTCAGATTTTCTTCTTTAGGTTCATATACCATCTATGCCAAGATAACTTACAATTATCTATAATACTTTTAAATCTTTCACTTAAATGATAAAGAGGAATCTGGAATTTTTTATCTTTTGAGCTCTATTCTTATTTTCCTAACAGGGCACTCCATATAGGCTGATTCCAGCTCTGTTTCACTTTACTTCCTGGCTATTTGTCACCCCATTACAATTTTCTAGTTGTGGAATTATAATCGATTCAATATTCTATGTCTATAAAAAGGCTAACTCAATTTACCTTCTCATGCTCAACTTATCATTTCAGTGACATCCAAATCAAAATCTCCTTGCTAATCATTCTCCTATCCTTGCTCACCATCTTATTATAGTAGGAGGAGTATTGACTGCCTCTATTTGTATGTCTAGCACTTAGCACTAAGTCTATAATAATATAGGCATATAATAAGCACTTGTTAAATAATAAATCAAATTTTAAAATTAAATTAAATTAAAATTTGATTTAATTTAAAAATAAATGGCATATAATAATCACTTATTAAATGTTCTTTCTTTCTCCCTCCCTCCCTATTCCTCTTTATGAATCATAGATTAGATCATGCCATGCCTTTCTCAAAACCTTTATTAGTTCCTTATTGCACTGCTTTTCTCACTCTCTCTCTTTCTCTCTTTCTGTCTCTGTATCTCTCTCCCTCTCCCTTCCCTCTGTCTCTGTCTCCTTCCCTCCCTACTTCCCTCTGGACTTTACTAAGTGGAGAAGACATGACATGAGTGAATACTAGTATAAATGGTATGGAAATGTTTAGGGACAGATATCAAGTGCTGGTTTCCATTAGGATAAGGATAGGTTAAAGCTCATCTTCCAGAGCTCTTGACAACACTACTCACTGGACATCATTAACACCTTTAACTCCTCACACCATCTCCTATAGCTAATCACCTGTCATTTTCAATCAATTCTGCCTCTGTAATATTTCTTTCATTTCACTGTAACTATCCTATTTCATGCTCTCCTCACCTATCTCCTTGACTACAATAATAGCCTCCTAATTGGTCTCAATGCTAACCTTCTTTAAATCATCCTCCATCTGTTGTCAAAATAATTTCCTGAATCACGGATCAGACCATAGTCTTTCTCAAAACCTTTATTAACTCCTCACTGCTTATAGGTTGAAATACAAACTCACAGATTTGGAACTATAGGAGAATTCAGAAGTCATCCATCCTAAATAAATAATTTTGTAGTGTAAGCAACCAAGACTCAGATAAATTAAATAACTTAAACAAGGTCATCTAAGATTCCAGATATTGTGCTAAACATTGCACACACAAAGAAAGGGAAAAAATGGGGGGTTAATTAAGACACCATAATTTTGGAAGATTCTGAGATAACAAAATGCAAACAGCACACATCTCCTAACAACAAAACAAGCTAATTCTTATAGATTTGCCCATTATTCAATAGAATATCTGTTACTCACACCTGATGTAGTAGAATTTTACTTCAACCTGATGGAATTTCTGTCAAATTAGTTATTTTTTTCTTCTAAACATCACTGGCAATCTCAATTGTATTAGCAAAGTTTTATCACTTTTAGAATATATTTTTTCTGAACATATAAAGTGCAATTTAATTTTGACCAGGGTCTTCTTATAGAACAAGTAGAAAGTAAATATAAATATAAATTTAATAATTTCCAGCACTTTAAAGATTGACATTTCTATATTTAGTAAGTTTCTCCAAATCGATGTTCTTGCTTCTATAACGATGAAGGCTTTAGATACTCAGCATGGTCAAATAGTAATACCTTCTGAAAACACTATATTCTTCCACTTCAATATTAATTAGTGAAACTTGGAGAGAAAGAAAAAAACAATCCAAATGAAGATATTTTTCAATGTAAAAAACATAAATTATAAAGGAATTCTACAGAAAGAAGAAAATAGTTCAAGAGACTCAAATGGCTTGATGCCAATGAAAATGCAATATTAGTTTTTCTCTAATACAAATATTAATAATTCAGTTTTTAGAATGACAACAGAACTAAATAATATACTCATAAATATCTATGCACCAACTCTGAATGATATGCAACAAATCTTTTTATCTTTGGGGAGGATCACAATTTTGAGATTCAGGATATCTATCTTTTAAGACTTTATAATGTAGGCCTTAAGCTTTCTTGAATGAATTGCAGATAGCAACCAATTCATTACTTAGATTCCTTTGCTCTCAAGGAATCAGTCCGAACTTTAATGTTACAAATCAGTATTTCCTCATATATGAGGTTTCAGTATTCAAAATTATTTTCCTTAAAGGTAGAAAACTCTGTGATAAAATGGGGACTTGATATTTTGAAGATGTTTCAAGTAGCATTATGAGACATTAACTGGGTGAGCTTGATAAGTCTCCTAAACGTTCAGTGCCCCAAAGCATAACTCTAGAAAAAGCTATGAAAGAGTAATCCCATTTGCATAAATGGATAGCATTTCCTCAAGGGTAGTTTCTATATAGATCAGTGTGTATATATATACTCCCCACACATACACACACATGTATACACACCAACTTCACACTATTTTAGCATGAAACTGTCAAGATAAAGATAAACATATATAGGTATAAATTTTGAGATTTATATTTATTTCTAATAAAATTTGTTTGATGCCTTGTGATAGCAATAAACATTATGCTAGTATCTTATCTCCAAAAAAGTATGAGACTTCTTGATGTGTTAAATCATTTATTAAACTAGGGCAAGCTTTAACTTGTACATTCTGTGTCTTTTAATTATGTCCAAATCTGTGTTTGAATATATGGAAATACATTTGTATGCATATGGATATACATTTGTATGGATATGGATATATATATTTGTATGTATATATTGATATACATTTGTATGGATATGGATATACATTTTTATGTATATGGACATATGTATGTTCATATACATATATCTGAATAGTATAAGATTCACTAATAACAATAACAGAAAATAGATTTTAGGGGCTGTAGAAATCATGGTAGAAGGAAATTGAAGAAAAAAAGATATGATTGAAAGCAGAATCTAGGAATAGTTATTATAGATTAGTTCTTTTCTCATTTACCATTTCTTGCAATTAAAATTTTATATGTAGAAATCATCTAATCTAACTTTCCATTTTATTACCAAGAAAACTGAGGCCTAGGGAGGGGAGTGATTTACCCAAACTAACAGAATAATTCAGAATCAAAGCTGGGATTAGAACTAGTTTTTAAGACAAAAGTCTAAATCTTGTTTCTTTTCAAAGAGTAATTTGCAGTTACTCTTTGCACCAATTTTGAAATTAGGGAACTTGCTTCCCAGAAAATCTCTGGTCACTGTTTTGCCTTTTTGGGTTGTTTTACTTCATATTTTATTAGATCTCTTCCACATTTAGATTATGATCCTATAAACTAGAAGGGTCCTATTTCTTATAAATTCAATGATTTTGTTATTCCCATTGTAATCATTTAAAAATAGCCATACAAGTGAGTTATGAAAATAAAACTCCAGTTAGCTTATTAGTTTTATCTGTAACAAAATAAAACAAAAATCTAAATAACAAATAAGATTTGTTCTCCTATAATCCATTTCTGATTCATCTATTTCTCTGTATTTATTCTTCAGTTTCTGGAATTTGTTGGATATCATATATTGAACCAAATCTTATTAACTAATTTGGAACTTTGCCTTCCTGCCTTCTGAATGTTGTGACTTAAAATGTAAAGCAACAAAATATTCATATTAAAACACAAACAATACAATTTAAATCTGACAAGAAAAGCATCAAGAGAATATTTAAAGGCAAAGAATGTATAAGTTATATGTTATCCAAGGATAATAAATGGATGTAATTCATAAGTATTTCACTTAATACTATGGAATAATTCAATGCATCAAAAAATGTTTCTTGTGCTATTACATGTCATCAAAGTATACTAATATACATGTGAAGCTGCAGTGGTATCCTTATTTAAAAATACTAATGTGTCCACTATTTTATCTCATTTTTTTGGTGAAGCCACTTTACCCTCTTGTGTTGCAGTATCATTCTAAACGTTTTGAGGCCAAGGTTGATATCTGTATAGTCCTTTAATATCCTGGGGCTAAAAGTTCTATAGATAGACATATGATTTATATCCAAAAACCAATTTTCCCTCCCCATGCAAGCTTTATTTTGTATACTCCTTGCCTTCTATTTCACCATAGAGACCGAAATCTTTATAGAGGTCCAGATGGTGTTAAGAGATTATGACAATGAAAGGTAGCACATGCTGTGAGCCTAAAGCAAGAACAAATCACCACTTCACAGAAATCTCAATTTCCATTACATCTATTACCAGGTCCTTTATCAGATGGGACCTGTGGCTCAAAACGCAGAAAAAAAACAATATTAATGGTTGTACTAAAAGACAGGTGGTGAAGACTCTGTAGGATTTACCTCATTTGATTATCTATCTGAGAGAGAATTTACCAAATTTCAGATATCTTTGGAAAGGGACTTCAGGCTTTCCTAAGTGCTATTATGCCTCTTGGCTTTAGGGTCCTCCCTATTCTTTGAGTTGTCAGGAAAACAGCAGAATTTCATCTTGGTTATTTGTAACTCATTTCTTTCTCAAGGGCTGAATTCCTAAGGAAATGTTAATTAGAACCAGAATGTGCTTTTTAGGGTAGGCATAAATTCTGTCAACTCAGTCTGTAGCCCTTTCCCACTAAAAAACTGTGATGTGCTACATACCATGCCAATGTATAAATAACCTCTATGCTCATTTAGCTATTTCAGCACATCCAAGAAAATTACATTATGAATGAGCTACATTACCTAGAGGAAACAGAGAACCTAAAAGTGGGCTTCTACACAACTTAATATGCATCTAATGTACAACTTAAGCAGAATCTTCCAGTCTAAATGACAGGCAATTTATCTCTATATATCAGTGTATGTCACAGAAATGACACAGCTCTATTGTTGCTGGAATTTGAAATTTTCAGCCATAACTTTATCTTAATATTTCAATTTATTGACAGTCTACTCATCAGAATCAAGTTAATTGCTATATTACTTTCCAAACTTATCTTTCTGTCATTAATTTGCTATAAATATCCCTACCCTACCTACTCTTAAAAATATTTTAGTATCAAACCAAGTAGCAGATTGCAGTTTATAAGCAAACCTTCAGCTATATCTATATCTCTATATATCTATATATGAGAAACATATATATGCATATATATATTTCAAATTTGTCTTATTTACAATGTCTATTTGATGAAGCGACAATGTCCAATTTATATTCTAAAATTACTTTTTTAATCCAACAGTTGTCATAAAATCATATCAAAACATCTAGTTTCTATTTTTCATTTTTTTAAAAAAGTAACATATTTTAGGTAATATAAAGGGTTTATTAAAACCAAACCAATATTGCTCTAGAATGCTTCTAGCTGTTCTGATAGCTTGTCCTGTTTCAAGTTCCTCACTGTTAAAAGGAACATGCAACTCTTTATTATCCTTAAAATTGACATTTATTTAATACAATAAGCAACAAACTAATGTATTGGTTAGAAGGCTGATCTTAAATTTTGAAAGCCCTGAGTCAAGCCCTATTACTTAAGCTTAGTACCTGTGTGACTCTGGGTAAAAAATTTAATATCTCAGGGCTTCAATATAACTAGCAGTGATTGAAAATTACATTTGAGATGTCTATCAGCAAAGGGACCCCTTACACCCAGGATTTTTCTACATATCTCTACAAAAATAAAGTAAAAAAATATACTGGAATGTGGCACATTTTGGGTTATATATTGTGTAAGAAAGAATTTTCTAAAAATCTAGTTAAAATCCTTTTTTTTTTGTCTACATGATGAAAAATAACTGAATATCTGGTGGAAGTGATTTATTTATTTATTTTTACTTGTTTTGGAGGATGCTCTCTATATAGAACCTTCATTTTACAGAGTATACACACACACACACACACACACACACACACACACACACACACACATATATATTTGTATGTGTATTTTTACCCAAATGCTGAACTATAATCTACTACTATGTTCTCCATCTGTAGGACTTCCAGATATCTTTTCTTTTGTCAATAAATGTACTCATCAATTAACTTTTAATTATATCCCTAAATCCTAACCTCTCTTAGTTATGATTTTCTTCCTTTGAATGCTTTTCCTATTTTTTTCTTTTTATGTTTATGTTCTGACCTGTATAATAAGTATATGTTAATAATATGTGAAAAGTCAGGAGAAGAGAGATCACACATTAATAATACAAGAAAGACCAACATTCTAATATGTTATTGTTTATTCTTCTTTCTTGAAGAGAATCAATGACCTGCATGTAAGACAGAGCTACACAAAGTTGTTAACCTCATCTCTTTTTCAGAGCCTTCAAAGTTCAGTGACAAGACAAAAGTCAAGATGATTGATTTTGGAATGTAATGATGACCAGCCTAAGATTCAGTAGTTCATTGTTTGTTTTTTGATTGCTAAGAATAAGTGTCAGTAGCAATTACCTTCTATTCTGGCCAGAAACTTTGAGTATCTTCCACTCCCAGACAGATTGAAATTTTTTTTAATAGTAAACTAGGCCATATTCTGACTCAATTCTTAACTAGCTCTTTGTCACTGAATGATTATTGCCTCGGACTCATTAGAACCTGGGAAAGATTTTAATTCTAGTATATATGTGATTCAGAAAGTAGTATGCTATGGTGGGCAGATATTCCTTGTAGTTAGAAAGACTGAGTTCTAGTTCTGCATCTGATATTTGCTATTTCTTTGACTATAGGCAAGGCACCTCTCTCAGTGACTCAGGCAACTCTTAAGAATACAAATGACATAGGTGTTACTGATATGTCTAATGAAATTTCATATCAGGAATTCTTCACACAATTCTTCACATCACAGGTTCAAAGCAAACTCTACTCCCTTCTCACAAAACCTCAGTTAGTAGGATGTTATTTGAAAAAAGAGGGTACAGAAGACTTCTAAATAAATTACAAAATAACACTAAAACTCATTTTAATAGATATAAAAACCATATAGGATTGTAATATATTTGTGATATCACAAGAAGAGAGAGTTTTGACTTCACTGAGGAAGTTATGTGACTTTAGACAAATAATTTTTGGGCCTTAGCTTCCTTATTTTGTAAAATAAAGAGGATGAACTACCCAAAACTAAAATTAGAAATTCATGTAAATCCTCTGAGTATATTGGGTTGGCATTTTGGAGGTGGAAAGATGAGATGTGGTACAGAGGGTTATCCAGACCCCATATAATCGGATCCCTGACTCATCACCTCTTGGAAGAAGGAAAAGGGGCAGAATTAATGCAACATATAGGGAAAGACTATATCAGAAAAGTGACCTTTGGTAAAGGCCATTTTGATAGCACTGCAGAGCTAAGAGAAGAAATACTAAAATGCATATGAGCGGTAAAAAGACCATGAGAACGGAAAACATATGGGAATAGCAAATTGGAGGACTGCTATAAGGATGATAGCATTTTGAAATTAGAGATAGAAGTAACCTTAGCAATCATTCAGGTGGTCCAATGGATAAAGTGCTAGAGACAGACTGAGGAAGATCTGAGTTTAAATCTTCCCACTGATACTAACTATGTGACCCTAGCCAAATCACTTGAACTTCTTAGTATCTATAAAATGCGTATAACAATAGTAGCTCTTTTACAGGGTTATTTTAAGTATAAAATAAGATAATATTTATAAACTGCTTTTTAAACCTTACCATGGTATATAAATGTTAGCTATTATTACCTGCTACCTATTTAGCTTATCCTTTCATTTGACAGATGAGGAAACAGTGGATCAGAGAGATTTTAAGTGCTTTCCTGAAGGTCACTTAGATAAGTGATGGCAGGATATGATTAGGACTAAGGTTGGGATGTGAAGCTCTGAGTGCAGCATCCTTTCTACTCTTAGTACTCTAAAAGAAAGTTACATTTGTTTTCCCCTAATTATGGGTCTAACCCTTGAAGTCTACAATTCTGATTTGTTGGGATTCTACGTAAAAAGAATTAAGCTTGGCAGCATTTAAATGTGTTCTCTATCTTTGGAAATTCCAGGTATCTTTCCTTTTGTCAGTAATTGTGCTCACCAATTAAATTTCAATTGATGATTTTCATGCATTACTTTATGCTCACATAACCACCTGATACTGCATTAACTAGTCTTTTGTGCTGCTTTTTATCTATATAAAGAATGAATTGCCAAACTGTCATTTGTGCAGTTCAGAACTTCACTTCACACAGAAATTAACATTTGCAGTGTTGGAATAGCTTTCTGAGAGTAAGAATCTACCAAATAGGTTTAGAATCTAGTTAATTAATTCCTTGAAATTCTTAAGCAGATTACCCCTAGAGGTCTTAACTTCCAATCAATTAATAAACAATAATCTATCAAATACCCACTGTATGCCAGGTACAAGGTATGCAATGAAAAAAAGAAAAAGAAACATACTGATTACTTAAGGAACAATTAGTTTTGCAGTATTTCCAAGTACAATTTCTGAATATCTAATAGAACATCTTTCCTTAATATATCTTTTCAACCTTTTTTCTTTAGTAGCAGATAAATTTGAACAAGAATTCCAACTTTAATTGTCTTGCTCTTTAGGACAATAAACACATTCCTTTCGACATTTTGTTTTTTTCTTCCTTCAAGTTTTAAATACAATAATATTATATAATAGGACGTTTCTGATATTTAATAGGGAGATACCCAATCAGTCACCCAAATCTATAAGGGAAAAAATGAAGTCCTTTAAAGCAATGATTGATGAGAAAAATAGCAATTAGAGAGCCAGGACACTGGGAAGACATCCCTGATCTCCTGATATATAGCACTGATGCACAAAGATCTCGATCCATGGCCAATAAAATTGTTGATCCTATCCAAGATATTGTCTCTGGTGAACAGAATAGTCTCATGACCCTCACAAGCTATTGGCACATTTCTTAAAATATTATTTCACCCAATGGTATTTAAAAATAATGGGGTGAGAGGTGAATATCAAATTTTATTTAAGAGCTCAAATTTGTCTCCAGACATAAGACACAATAACACTTTTCAATTTATTTTATGTTTATCAATTGTATTTACAAAGTCCAGCTTTCCAAAAACATAAATATAAAGGAAATGAAAGAATCTCAGGATATGAATTAGGAAAACTTTTATTTCTATTCATGGAAGGTGAAAAGATGTTTATGTAAGGAAAGGAGGGGCTAAGAGATGTCTTCCCATATTCCTTCATGTAGATGTAAAAAGTCTTATCAAGCAGGTTTCGTGATGGGGCTCTAAGAAATCATTTGCATTCTAACATGAATTGAGGTTTGTTAGTATATTTTAAGTGATCAATAGCAGAAGAACAATTCATGTGTAGACCAAGCCTTATTGAGACTACAAACAGTGATAAGCTATGGAAAAAACGAGACAGAGAAGCTAAATAAGACTTTTGATGTAGCAAGGGGCTTTGTGTGTTATTTCCCTATGGTTATCTTGTGAGCTGGGCCTTATGCTTCTCTACCAAAGTTCTTGACATTCCTAAATATTTCGGTCCCAGAAACAGATGGGCCTTCTTCAATGAAAAAAATGATAAATTACCTCCATGACCATATGACCTATTATTGTATGCTGTGGACAATTAGGGCATTCTATTTGCAGCTGAACCCTCCTATAAGTGCCAGTTCTTTAGAATGTGAGTTCCTACAAAGCAGGATTTGTCTCAATTTTCTACCTGTATCTGCAGGGTTAGTGCAGTGTTTGGCATAATGATAGCACTTAATATGAGTTTTCATTCATTAGTTCATCTTCTTCCTCTGTGTCTTTAATCAGCTTATACTGATTATTTAGAAGGCTCTTCCACTTTGCTTCTGACTTTGAGAATCTTCAGTGTAGGGGGCAGCTAGGTGGTGCAGTGGATAGAGCATCAGCCCTGAAGTCAGAAGGACCTGAGTTCAAATCTGACTTCAGACTCTTAACACTTCCTGGCTGTGTGACCCTGGGCAAGTCACTTAACCCCAATTGCCTCAGCCAAAAAAAAAAAAAAAAAAAAGAATCTTCAGTGTACTTAAAAATACATCTCTATAGGATATACTATAAAATATTTAATATGTATGGGAATGCCTGCCATCTAGGGGAGGGAATGGAGGGAAGGAGGGGAAAATTTTGGAACAGAAGGGAGTACAACAGATAATGTTGTAAAAAATTACCTATGAATATGTACTGTCAAAGAAAATGTTATAATTATAAAAATTAATAAAAAAAATTAAAAAAAATTCAATTAAGAAAGAAAAAATACATCTCTATATAAGTCTAGATTTCCCTTCCTATTCTCAAATTATGAGTATTTTATATATTAAATAACAAATACCATATTTTATATGTTTTCTTTCTTCAGCTTGTTTTGTATTTATTTAATTTTGTGTAATTCATATTTCTTTCTACCTCATTCCCCTCTCTCTTCCATGTAAGTTCCTTGAGGGAACATATGATTTCCTTTATCTCGGAAATGATCTGTGGTGACCCTTTGCCTCCAGATGAAGAAAAGTTTGCATACAAAAAGAATATACTTTTTGAGGTCATTCCTCTCAAGCCATTCATGTAGTAGGTAGTAGGAATGTGAAACCAACAGTGGAACAATTCACTTAATATTTGTTTGTTGATTAATATATCTATTTTTTTGTCTTGGAAATGAGCATATATAGAAAGAGAACAAAATGATCAAAAGGAAAAAAGATAAGAGTAAAAAGAAAAAGAAGTAGCTAAGAAATAAAAAAAAAGTTTGGGGAAAAGTATGAGGTAGAAGGAAAGTAAATGGATTTTTAAGAGACTGGAAAGTAACATATAACATCATTTCAATTTTAATGCCCTCACATGAAAGCACCCATAGCTAAGGAATATCAGTGTTACTATAAGTCTAATAGATGAATTTCTAAAAGAAAAGGTAAAAGTTACCAGCTTACTTGTAATACTTAGGAGGTGAATGATATATGAAACTAATTGTTCCATCCTTACTCTATTGTGTAATATTCTTATGGCCAGAAGTATCCATCTTGATTATTCAGATTAAGCCTGAGATAATATTATTTGACTTTGTAAATTCTTTTTTCCATATAAAGCTATTCAGTTATCAGACTTTGGTCTCATCATTTTAGTTCTAAACAACTGAGGTAACCCAAATAGAGGAAAAATAAATAACCTTTCAAATTTAGGACTGGTGTGTCCATGTGTCTCTCCCTTTTTTAGCATAAAATATATCATCTGCCACTAAAAATCTTTAACAATTCTCTTATATATTTTATATTTCTTCATACACTTTTGTATTCTCATCAAATAGTCCTATTTACTGTTCTTTCACAAAATTTTATTCTTTCCTATATCTGTGTTTTGAAATTGTTTTCCACTGCCCAGGTTTGAAATATTCTCTCTCCTTACCACTACATCATATATCTTTATTTTATTTCAAGATTTAGTTTGAATGTCATGTCCTACACAAACCCTTCCCCTTCCTAGTTGCTAATCCCCTTCTGATCCCTGAAAAATAGTATCTATCACCAAGGTACAAAAATACTTTACATTTACTTGTGTATACATATATACATACATACATACATACATACATACATACATATATATTATACACACACACATATATATATATATTATTTACTCGCATGTGTTCATTTTGTTATTAGCTTATATTAGCATGTTAGTTCTTTGAGAGCACTTCATGATAGAGAGTTGGTTCAATGCAGTACAGATGCTAGAAACTCTCTAGTGCCCCAAAGTTCAGTCAGTTGTATGAAACAGAAAAGAGGTTTTCACCCACTTCATTTAGTAGGAGAGAAACTAAAGAAACAAAGGGAACAGAGATGTAACAAAGACAAAGAGACTAAACCAATAAAGATCTTAACAGAGTGAAAGAGGTTCTAAGATATTTGAGGATCATATTCCACACAAAGGTACCTGTTACACACTCAATAAAGGCTAATTTGAAGTACCTGAAAGAATAAAAGTAATCTCTCCAGGTTTAGCACAATCAATGGGAAGGAGAAAGAAGAGAAATCATAGAGAGACTGTGACAATGGATTGAATTGAGGATGTGTTTAACAGTAAGTGGAAATGGATTAAATTTAGAATGTGTGTAACAGTCAATACAATGGAGCAATAGGAAGAAGAAAATGGCACAGAAGAAAGAGAGAAGATTGAGTAAGATTGAGTCAAATTCTAAGGGTAAAAGGAAATAGACTAAAAATTCAAAATGAACAAAATTATTTTTAGTACAGATTAAATCTACTCTCTTTTTGTTCAAGATCAGGAGGCTGGTTCACAATCCATCTTCATTTCTTAAGGCTAAGATATGTGACTAGTCTCCCTTCAGCTCTTCCTTCTACTAATTTCTTACCTTTTCCCTCAAACACACAGACAATAAACTAAAAAAGCTGGGAGAAATTCAATTCAAGTTGAATAAGGTCAATTCCATAAGAAATTTGGACATTTCCAACAAAATGAATTGCATGAAACAAAGGAGCCTGGGCCTTTTCCCCTTTCCATGCTTCTACCTGCAAAGAATCAATAAATTATGTGTCAGATTTATAGGTTTGCAAAAAAAAAATGCAACAAAGAAAGAAAATAAGATAAAGCCTGATAATAGTGTACACAGAAGCTATCCTGGTATCACAATAAAAAAAGAGAAAAACAAAATAAGAACTTAAGGTAGTATGCACAGAAACTATCTTACTGTTACCACGAGATAAGAAAGAAAATAAAATGAAAACTCAAGATAAAAAGGATGGGTACTATCTTGATATTGCATGGAAATGTAATATGTGCATATGTGTGTGTGTGTGTGTGTGTGTGTACACATACATTTACACACACATATATACACATATATACATCATATATGCTAAGAAAGCTTTAAGTATTTTAGTACTTCATCTATAATAGAATAATCATTTCACCTTCAACTTATTTAACTTTTCCATAGACATCCCTATAGATCTATAGGAAATTCCAAACCCATTGGAAGATGGGCACTATTTGCTATTCAAATAGCCATTGACTCTTAGTGACCTGGCTAATGGAGAACAGGTCTTGCACTCTGATATTTTTGTGTCATTTTTATTTATTTGTTGGTTTGTTATTTTAAGCATGAATATTTCTTACCATCATCAAACCTTAGGCAACTGCAGAAAATCCATATTAAAACCAAGATTTCCATTGATTTAGTGAATTGTTTCATGAATTTTTTAGCTGTAAGATGACCTCCATGCCGCCATTACTTATTTTGTTATTATTGTTGTTTTAAACCATCAATAACGCATACCTGGCCTTAGTCAATTCTCAGTGACTGAAGCTGTCACAGATTTTTGTTGAGTTGGCATTTTAAAATGTCAGCTGCAGGAACAGGAAAGAAGGAATGCTGCTTACTTAAATCAATCAGCTCCCTAAAATCAATTTACTGCACTAACTGGTAAACAATTGTCTGGTCAGCGTGCTAGTGAATTTTTTTTAAAGAAAAGATGCTGCATTAATAAGTTATATTTGGGATTTATTTCTAGAATCATAGCACTTGAAAATTATTTCTTAGGAGATTATCTAGTCTTTTTAATTGATAAGAAAAACAAGTTCTAGGAAAAGGAAATGAACCTTCATTTGCTTCTAAATTCAAATATGTGTTTTGAATTCTAGCTCTGCTCTTTATTAGCTTTCTGATTTTAGGCAAATTACTTAATTGTATTTGGACTATTTCCTCATTGATAAGAGATTGAAGTTAATATATGTTTATGATAGTTAAAGGACCTATAATTTAAATAGAGTCCCCAAACCTATCTTTCCTTTAGGAAATTCCTTGTTTCTTGACTTCAAGGGATCTGTTATCTCACTGAAGTAAATATTTGTGCCAGTACTCTAGTTAATAATCCATTCATGTTCTTGTCCTGTGAAAATCTTTTCCATGTCTTTCCTTAAGTTCATAATGGAGGATCTACCCAATGTACTAGAGTTCTTGCCCTGAGTCTTTTAACATTTCATGGACATATTCTATGTCTTAAAAAAAAAAAAAGCAAACTGATGGACCTTTTGCATTAAAAATTCTGAAATAATATTTGACACACACAAAAATCAAATGCTTAACTGTAAAACCAAGATCTCAAAAAAGTTAATTAGTTATGGAAGTTATGAAATCATCCTCATTCCTTGAATTATTCTAAATTTTTATCTTTAAAAAAGGAAAAGGTATGTATGAGTTTTATCATTTATGGTTTTGTGATGACGCAAGACTGACCTAGAGTTCTTTTGATTTTTATCTCTTAAAATAACTTCTTAGCACAGTGTGTCACCAAGCTCATGTTGAGAATGGGGATAAGGAAAAAAGTGTTTTCATATACAGGATCTGAACTACTTTCTCAGAAATCGGATTCTTATAAAAGACTAAAAATTCATAGCACTTCATAATAAGCCTTTGATCATAATATATCATAATATAATATAACAAACTAGAAAAGACAGTAGATTTGGAGTTGGAAGACCTGTGTTTAATTTTCATTTCTGGCACTTATTTCCCATATGAAGTAGAATCAACCTTTACACCTCTCTAGAATTTAAGTTCTTCATCTATAAAATGAAATATTTGGGCCATATCATACTGTATCTCTAAATACTAGTATTCTCTAATATAGTTAGACTTCTTTCTCCCAATATCCAATTTTTCCCCTCTACAATTTATCCTGAACATAACTACCTGATTAATATTCCATATATACCATTTCAATGGCTTCCTATTTCCTAAAGCCATAAATCAAAATTCATTTCCTGGCCTACTACTTCCCAACAGAACTTTTCTAATCCATTAATGTCTTTCTCATCTTCCCTGAAGCACACAATGTCTGTCCTTGCCTCAAGGGAATGGATTCTTTATTCATGTTGTTCCCCTGACATGTCTTCTCTATTCTTGCTCTTACCATGAAACCTATTAAAATTAAACTCATTTTTCATAGCCAAGCTCCTCTGAAATACTATTTCCTTCACACAATCTTTATCAAACTGTGACAGTATTTAGAATCTACATGACAGCATATAGCACTAAATTATAGACTTCACTTTTTTGTTTTGTTTTTTTGTTTTATTGTTTTTTGGTTTGTTTCATGTATTGGTTATATTTCCCCAATTAGTGTGTCCTTTGAGAACTAGGACCATCTCTAATATTTCTTCCTTAAAGTTCCTAGCACACAGAAAGTAGGTAGTTAACAAATTCTAGTTTGTGCTTGATACAATGAGCTAATTTCACTAATGAACCCTATTTACTTGTTTAAAAATATAATTATAGTAGTTGATCTTTAAGGTATCTTCTAATTTTATAAATCTATGATTCTAAAGCCTTGTTTCACAAAGTTTATTATCTAATTTTCCAAAGACATACTGTTTGGTAATGGAAAAACAATTACAACCAAAGCCTATTTTCATTTAAAAAATAAAATTAAGCAGATTTTCACATTTTTGGTTTTAAAAATCACTTGCTTTTGAAAAGCTTCCAAAATGAAAAGATCAAAAATATTTTCAACAACAGGTCTGTTTTCTTTAAAGGAAAACTTTAACCAATTGATTCCTCTTCTTTCCCGAATAAAAAT
The DNA here is from genome assembly GCF_048593235.1 of Sminthopsis crassicaudata. Classification (NCBI taxonomy): domain Eukaryota; kingdom Metazoa; phylum Chordata; class Mammalia; order Dasyuromorphia; family Dasyuridae; genus Sminthopsis; species Sminthopsis crassicaudata. Next base: position 94,683,101 of record NC_133618.1, read on the forward strand.
TCTGGTTTGCCAAAAGAGCACTGTACACAGCAAAAACAAAATTATGTGATGATCAAGTATGATGGACTTGGCTCTTTTCAACAGTGAGATGATTCAGGCCAATTCTTGTAGACTTATTATTTTTTTTTCCTCTGAGGCTGGGGTTAAGTGACTTGCCCAGGATCACACAGCTAGGAAATGTTAAAGGTCTGAGACCAGATTTGGACTCAGGTCTTCCTAAATTCAGGGCTGGTGCTCTATCCATTGCGTCACCTAGCCACCCCCTTCTTGTAGACTTATAATGGAGAGAACCATCTGCATCTAGAGAGAGGGCAATGGAGTTTTGAATGTGTATCACAACATAGTGGTTCACTTTTTTTTGTTGTCTATTTGTTTGTTTTTTTCTCTTATGTTTTCCCTTTTTGATATGACTTTTCATGCATCATGATAAATGTGGAAATATGTTTAGAAGAATTGCCATGCTTAACCTATATTGGATTATTTGCTGTCTAGAAGAGAGGGAAGGGGAGAAAGGAGGAAGAAAAATATGCAACACAGGGTTTTGCAAGGGTAAATGTTGAAAACTATCTTTGCATGTATTTTGAAAAAAATAAAAAGCTATTATAAAAACATTTTAAAAATTCTGGTCTGCTACTGTCTGTAAAATTTCGATTTATCCCCTTTGTAACTAGGTATTACTCAAAATATACAGGGATCCAACGCAAACATAATATCAGAAAATATTCTTTAAAAATGTCATAAAAGCAATAGAAAATAGTCTTCAGAAGACACAATGCAAATTATCTATAACAAGATGAAAAATGCTCCAAATCATTACAAATGTGAGAAATAAAAATGAAAATAACTGTTTCATCTCATATAAAAACAAAAAAAACCCTGAAAAACATATATTCCCAAAATCTTCAGTAACATTGGAGAGGCCATGGAGAAACAGGAACACTAATATACCGTTAGTGAACTCAGAAATTGGTCTAACAATTTTGGGAATCAATATTTAATTAAACCTGAAAAGATATTAAACTATTTAAAACCTATGACCTACACATCCCATTACTTGATGTATATTCAAACATTTACTGATTATAAATGATAATTTAATAATCACTTAATTCAGTTATTAGATCCCATATGAGGTCATGATTCATAGTTTAAGAAGCTGGGAAATAGACAATCTTTAAAGTTACTTTTGGCTTCAGTGCTATGATCTTATTAATATTCTTTATCCTCTGGAATATTCTTTATCCTCTGGAGTTTAACATTCTATTAAGTGGAAAGAACAAAATATTGAATTTAGAAGCATTTGGATTTGAATGCTGCTGACTCTTACCACCTCTGTGACTTTAGAAAATACACTTTCTGAAAATCTTCAACTGAACTCTCACATGCCCAGCTTTAATGATGTGACTTTCCTCAGGGACATAGTATTAGTGTGATCTATAGGCTGTCACTTTCTTCTTCACCTGCTTTGTTTAGGCCAAGAACATTATTTATCAAAAACTGATCAGAATACTAGAACAAGATGGATTAGAGGGTGGGGCAGAGATAGTAATACCAGTTCCAGTTCCTTGACCAAAATTCTTGACCAAATTTAATAGACTTCTTGTAATATCAAATTTCAAGATATCTGATTGAAGTAGATGTAAAAGACCCTTTTCATACTTGTTTTTAAGTAAAGATTTTTAAGTGGGATATGGTCATCAATGCTATATAACAGCTTTAAATAAGCATTAGGGGCAAGATTTAAATAAAGATTCTCTAACTTTGGAGTAAATGTATGAACTGGCATATGGAACTGAAGAGAGCAGAACTAAGACAAGTATGATTAGCATTTATATTTTAGTGATTTGCAAAGTTCTTTAAAAATACTAACTTTTTTGTTGTTCACAACCCTCTGAAGTAGGTTCTATTATTACTCCCATTTTACAAGTGAGAAAATGGAAGCTGATAGAAGTTAATAACTCATTAAACATAGCACAGCTAGTAAATATCCGAAGTTACATTTAGTCTATGCAGTTTACATCATGACTCTAGTGATGTAAACACAAATAATATAAATATGATGCCAAATTCTGATTAATCACAATATCCAATTTATTTTTAAATTAAAAATATGGAAGAAATATTTTCTTTCTCTTGTCAATGATTTATAAAACTACTATATATTCTCTTCAACATGGCGACTATTATTGGTTGAGTTTTGTTTATATTTATGTTGTTTCAGTAAAGGAGTCATGGAATAAAGGAGTCACATTAGGAAATGATTTTGATCTTTCCAAAAAGGTTAATTGAAAGTTATTAATTAAAAACAAACTGTATGGCTATTATAAGTAATTATTGAACATACTTGTTAACATAATAATGTTTCCCTTATAGACTTCAGGATTTGAAATGTAAGGGAAAAACTACAAAATAGTTTCTCAAGTTTTAGAGAAACAAAAAAAAAGTTTCAGATTAAAAAAGGTATTTGAAAAGCATCTCACTCACCCCCTACCATTTCCTAATCACTATATTCATCACACTCAATATGGGAGTTGGATAGGATATAGTCAACTCTTGACTATATAATAGTTTCATTTAAAGGAATTTTCTGAATTGCCCAATAACTGTTCATTTAGTTATTTTTCAGACAAGGAAAGAGTAAAAAAAAAATCACTGAAGATGGGGAGGGATCCTTCTATTTTTGTCTCTCAATTCTTTATTTTTTCAGATCCACTGAACACTGAGGTGAGCTTTGTCACATCTGTGGGGATTCATATGGGATATTTCTTGGAATAATCAAAATGTGCATTTTTAGCATTGTACTCTTTCTTCTAAAATCCTCCCATAAGGTATGCTAGCAAGTTACTGGCTAGGAACAACACATTTGATAACCCAAACATTTCAGGATTGTGTCTGTTTAATTCATCTAATATTTTATAATAAGAAATTTAAATTTAAAATGTATTTTTATGTTATTTCAATTTTCAAAAATCTATTTTCTTCCCTGCAGCCAACTCTTCTTTTTAAATGAAATGAAAATGAAGGAATATAGGACCCTGCAGTAAAATAAAAAAATGCATAAAATCTGTCTGGCAGTATATGAAATATTCTACAATCAAAGGTTGTCTGTCACTTCTCCAAAAAGGAGGATGGAGGATAGCTTCTTAACTCTTTTGTAGTGGTAAACTTGGATGCTAAAATTATATAGCATTTAAGCATTTGGTTTGGGTTACTTTAATATAGTTTTTTTTCTTTCCATTTACATCATTATCCTCACATATAAGTAGTTTTCTAGAGTCTGCTTTTTTCTATTTTTACTTTTTTCACTTTACATTAGTTCATGTAAATTTCATTATATTTCTCTTCCTCATTATTATTATTTTTAGGGCACAACAATACTCTTATTAATTCATATACTATATATGTTTAATTATTTCCTAATCTGTGGGCATTTTGTTTCCAGTTTTGTGCTACCATAAAAGTGACAGAAAGAATAAAAATAAGAATAATTATGATAATAGTGACTTATTTGATCTATTAAAATAGAAAACCTTTGTAACTAAATTTTTTAAAAATTACTTTTAACTTATGATATAAAACAAACCTTTCTATAATATAGTGTAACATGATGATTATACATGAGATTGCAAATCTATCATGTAAAACTTGCTATTCTTTTAAATATATAATAAAGTTGTGATGGAATACTATTATATCATTGGAGACCTTTCCATCATTGATCTCTTTGGGGAATATTAGGCATTCTATTCCATGTCTAAAAAGGCTGACAATTTTACATGTTTCTACCTTCTTCAAGGAGTTTCTATGAGGACAAGTAGAAAAACAGCTGTTCTCTGTAGGAGAGTTATTCCCCAAGTATATTATTATACCCTTACCTAGGAATGTCATTGCCTGTACATTTCAACATTTTCTACAAAAGGCAACTGTCAGATGTTCTGTTCTCTAAAACTTCTTCAACCTCTTCTTATTGAATAAAACAATTTCCCTGTAAAATGTGTGTGAGACATTTATAATAGAAATCTGGGTGCAGATTCCGCAATGGGGTGCCCTATGTGCTCAAGGAGAAATATATTTTATTTCTATATTTTCTACCTCTCCAGTTTTATTTTGCCTCATCACAGACTTAGGAACACTGATATTATATCGCTATATGATATATTTCACTCTTATAATTGAATGGTATATATGTATGTGTTTCTGTTCATGTGTGTATACATACATGTTTGTGTATATTAAGGTGCAGATGGAAGGATACAGAACTAGAGAATAAGACCAATAGTGAAAGGGATCTCAAAGGCTACCTAGTCCAATATGTACAACAATCCTCTGTATAAACTCACTCAAAAACTTGGCAATGACTTCCAGTGAGGAGGAGCTCACTACCTTCCCAGACAGACCATTCTATCCTTTTGCAAGTTCTAATTATTAGGAAGTTTGTCCAAGAAGCCTAAATGTACATTTTTGTGGAGATTTCTATATATTGTTCTAATTTCTGCTGACAGGAGTCAACAAGAACAAGTTATTCTATTCTCCACAAAACAACCATTTAAGTATGTGAACCTACCAGAATTATCTTCTCTAGACTAAATATCTCCAGTTCCTTCATCTAATCCTAGTATAAGAAATCCAAATCCTTCACCAAATTGAACAACCTCTTCATTCTTTACCTGATTAGTGTACTTCCTAAATTGTAGTCCATACAATTTGACATAATACTTGAGACATATAAAGTCTAACCTGGGTTGAAATCCTGGCCATTATAGCCTTAATGCATATTGAATTTCTCCTACTATTGCGCTAGTTACCCAGAAAATTTCCTAAAAAAGTGTGCAACTACAAACACAAGCACCCTTAATTTGCATTTTTCATTGTTATTTTCTTTAATATGTAATTCAATTATAGTAAGCCTTAAATAGAGCATCATAATGAAAAAATTCTTTCCACAATTAAAAGATTAAAAAAAAAAAATTAGGGAACTTCCTGCTAACATAAACACTTTTTTGTGCAGTATGCTCTGTTACTCTTTTTTAATTTCTGTATTTCATCAAATTAATATAGTTTTATAGATTTCTATGGATTGGATTTCCTCCCCACTTTTTTTTTCTGAGACAATTAGGGCTAAGTGACTTGCCCAGGGTCACACAGTTAGTGTTAAGTGTCTGACACCAGGTTTGAACTCAGGTCCTCCTGACTTCAGGGTTGGTGCTCTATCTACTGTTCCACCTAGCTGCCCCACTCACTACTTTTTGAAGCTCAAAATTATTTGGTATTCATTTGAATAATGTCCATTTGAGACTCCACTTATTCTATGGTGTTGAGTCAAAATGGTAGATACAGAGGAAGATATTTTTATTAATATTCCTGGTATGAGATCATAGCTTATCACTGGCTTTATTCAGTTTTCCTCACATTTTAAGGACTTCATTTAAAAAGTTAAAAAAGAAACAACTAAGCAAGAAAATAATAAAAAAAAAAAACCTCTACAAGAATCTTCTAAAGTATATTTGATTTAAAAGAGAAAGAAGAAGAAGAAGAAGGCTTGCAAATATATTAATATTTTCCCATCTGAGGGTTCAACTTATTTTCGTTTTAGTGGTGGTTAAAGCATGGTTATAAACATAAGCTTCAACCATATAAACCTAGCTCCATTTTTAAAATGCAGCTTGTTTTGGTGAGTCCTACAAATAGTGAACTGCAAGCCACTGAGTAAATTTTTTAAAAGAAAGAAACATAAAAACCAAGAAAAAGAAATCATTATCAGAAACACAGTTTGTACTCCAAGTGCTTGATATAATAGAGGACATTTAGAATTACATGGTTTGGAAGTAGAAGAGCAATAGCCCAAGTTAAAGTTCTATTGTCTTATATATTTTAAATCACATTCTATTTGAAAGAATAGTCTAGTTATTTCCAAGATGTCTCAGTGAAAGTCTATTATAGCCAGAAGAAAATGGGACTTGGTGCCTTAGCAGATTAGCCAAAGGCTTTTTGCTTTTCTGACTGCTATTCAAATCTGACTTTACCCACCTTGACAGTCATTCTTCCTGACACTTTTAAGAGGTTTCAGTAAATGGTACACTACCTGTATTTTCATTTCACTTGGGAGTCTGTGCTCTAAGGCTAATTTAAACTAAAGGGACTTGGTGAAAAATATAATATTTGTAGCCATAAAAATATTTTGGGTTTTGTTTTTCCCAACTACAAAAGAATATAATGTTAGAAATTTCTAGAGAGCAAGAATGGGATGGAGGAAAACAGATGTAGAAGGATTTGGAAGAATTGAGAGTTGAAGATGGATCTAAAAATTTCCATACTTGCAAAAATTATTATACTTTACTTAAATAAAAATAATATTATTCCCACTCCTCAAGATTTTGTTGCATTTATCATTTAAAACAAATTTAAATTTAAAATTCAGAGAAGTGAGACCTGCTGGAGAAGGCTTCTTTATATTGGATACAGGAATGACCCAATTCATTCTTCTTTTCATTGTATGTGTATTCAAAAGCCAATGCTCTGGACCTTTCCACCGACTCTATTACCAAATAGTGTCAAACAGACAAAGGCAATAAGAAGGAGGAAGATAAAGAATATGTAGTAAGAATTATACCTAGGAAAGATTCATTGTCTCCTGACTGAAATACATTGAAAATGAAAATATAAAGCCTTATGTGAATGGGGAGGAGAGTGGTAGCAGTGGAGGAACACAATTCATTATGCAGAATATAACTAGATGTTCCTGTTTAGAGAGTAGACATGAAGAAGCAATGGCTCTGGACTTAAGGGATTTATATTTAAATTACATTTCTGATTTTTGCTTCTCTCTATGGCCTTAGGAAATTCATTTAACCTTTCCAAGCCTTAATTTCCTCAACTGTAAAAATAATAGTATTGGATAAGATGACCTTTTGGGTCTTACCATCTTTAAATCTATGATCCTATAACTACAATTTAGAAAATTTCTATTGAAAGAAGAAAAACATATACAATGGTGGTGGATTTAAGATCCTGAGTATAAAGAAAAGAACCAAGTGAAATTTCATCTTAACAAATCAGATCAATTCTCACTTGTCTGGAAGCATTTAGGCATGCCATAACTTAAAAGTTATGGATACATGAAATAATCTTTCAGGATTTTTTCTAGTTTAGGTTATAGTACCAAACACTTTTATAGAAGAGATTTTTTTAAAGCTACAAATATCTTCTTACCTTCTCCTTAGTTAAACTAAGAGATTTAGAGCTAAAGTTTTTAGAGTTAAGTCTGAGTCCCAGAAATCAGATCAAAGGAGGGATAGATAGCATATTCAAAAAAACCCAAATAGTTAAGTACATTTGTATTTAAAAGAAACAAAAAAGTAAACATTTATCATATTTACCTAACAATCAATTCTCAATATTCTACTTAGAAACTTTATGTAGACAATCACATAATTATGCTTACTTTTATAAGTATACTTTTGCTCACTTATTCAAAGAAATGATCTGATCACTCTCAGCAAGTAAATTATTTTGCTAATGTCCCAATACAAATCTAAAACCAATCACAAGAATCACAGAATTATAAAATTGGAAGGGAGATTAAAGGTGAAATAATACAATGGACTAATTTAATAAATAGGGCATCAAACATTCTATTTAAGATTCTATTTAATAGTTTATCTATTAAATGGCTAGACAGAGAGTAAATGATTTATTAAGTATGGCACAACAGAGAATCAGATATTGAATTCACATCTCTAAACAGCCAATCCATTGTTCTTCTTACTACAGTAAATCATCAAGTATTATATTTCATTCAACGTTTTAACTGAAAGTGGTTAAACTGAACATCATAAGGGAAGGTTAAGTTTATTTATACTGGGCAAACAAAGAGTTTCTATGTATTTTTCACCTTTTGTATAAAGCAGGTAAATATTTTTATTTAACAGTGTTGTTAATATCTGGTTTATTATTTATTATTATTATACTCATAATTTAAGCCCAGCCAAAGTAGTTTCCAATTAATGTAAATAATTAATCTCCTGAGGTAGATGCATTATTTGAATTCATACTGCATAAAGCTGGAACCAATGACCAAATTTTACAGAATTATATTTTCAAAAACTGCTAGCTTGAAGCTAACAATCACTTCAAGGAATATATTATTTGTGTTAGTTGGAACCTAGCTATACAATCAATATTAACATAAGGACCGAGAATATGGTTTCATTGATGTTGTTGAGTTATTTTTCAGTTGTTTATGATTTTCTATGATTCCATTGAGGATTTTCTTGACAAAATTACTGAAGTAATTTGCTATTTCCTTCTCTAACTTATTATACAATTGAAGATTCTTAGGAAAATAGGTTTAAGTGATTTGTCCAGGGATACACAGCTAGTAAGCATCTAAAGTTGAATTTGAATTCAAATCTTACTGATTCTAGGCCCAGTCCTATATTAACTGGGTCAACTATGTGTAAGGGTAGGGGATGAGAAAGTTGAACTCAAGCCTTTCAGATGTTGAAAAACACATATATGTATA